>NW_028317920.1:1385000-1532500 GCF_062004578.1 Staurois parvus | reverse complement strand
ATCAGTATATAGAGGTGCACACAGAGAATTTTTTCTCAAAGTGGAGACAGAAACGCAGCTGCAAAGGGTAAAACCAAAAAAAAGCATTCTCACTGACAGATGTCAACTATTCCAACAGTCGTTCACCATCTTTAAACAACACAGGGCACACAAAGAATAAACAGAGATGAAGCAAAAAAAAAAAATTAACAAATCATCATAACTGTCTACTACATCCTGGGCTGCTAACGGAAAAACAAGATCATTTTGGATTTCTATCAGTGAATACGGGATTTCCTGGACAACTAATATCCACAAGCAATCAAGTACAGGAGTGCTCAAAGTCAAGGGGGTCAGGGTGTGTGTGTTGGGGGGAAGGGGGAGGGGTCATTTTAAATTTGAGTAGAGAGTCGTGATTTTTTGAGTTTTGCACAGGAATCGGGAATGAAATTTGAAGCAAGTAAATTCCTTGACTAGGCACTGATGGACATCTTGATGTTTACTTTGGCATGGGAGAATATTTTAAGGTCACCAGGTTCTGGATGTTTGAACAAATTAAACAAAATAATGGGAGAGCACAGAAACTTGAAGCAAACAGTGAAAGCCACTTCCTAGGCTGGAGATATAAAAAAATATAAAAGAAATGATAACATATATAGCTTAAAAAGATCTCAAGAGCTTTCTCCGAGACCTGTTGCCAGTATCTGAGCACTGGTATGATCTCATCTTTTTTCTCCTGGCTGAACTCCAGCACACAATTTCATTAACCCAGGTACTGCAGGTGATAAAACTCATTTTTCCCTAAAGAGACAGCTAAAAAGTACCATTTATACATTTATGAAGTACCAGCAATCAAAATTATGGATTTTCTAAAAGGTTTTTAACTACTTTTATTGAATAGAGAAATCGCTGCCTCAGACTTTTGTGACACTACAGCCAACAATAAATTCCAACATTTAGACATAGCTGTAATTTGGTCACTGGTGTCAATAGATGTGTGAATTGGAGATGATCCCTGTCTTCCAAGTAATACTTTCTAATTAGGCTCCGGAAATATCGTGCACAGCATCCTCGAAAGATGAAGAGGTTTTTTTTTGTGATGCCCATCTATGTGGCACAAGGATGAGCGTTACATGACTCCCAGCTCAAACCACTTAGCTGTTTCAGAATGACTCCAACTGAGTGGATTATAGTCAGAGCTGGACACAGATTAGTTACATATTCTGAAGAGCACTAGAGGGCAGTGTGGTATTTAGGCCAAAATGACCTAAAGGTCTTTATGCCCTATTAGGACTTGAACTACATATCATAGGGCAAACTACAGCTTCATTTCATATGGACACTGCTGGGGAAAGTTATTTTTTTTTAAATATAAAAATGCATACAATTAAGCCAAAACTGTCAAAGTATCATTAGTCTGGTAACTTAAATATAATTTTTCTTTTGCTATGGATCTCTAAGTAGTCTTTTTCCAAATGTTTATATGCAGGTCCCCAAAAAAATTCAGGACAACCTTTGGGAAAAGCAAAAATAATCAGCTTTTTTTCTGTCCATATGTCTGAATAAGGAGCCTAATGTTCCACAAGATTTTATGATTATGTATAGTTTAGACATTAATAATATTACTTTGACATTACTTTTTGCATTGTCTGTGGACTCCATTTGTCCAACCGGCCCAGAGATTGAAACCTCTCACTTAAAGGAGAAGGTCACCTTTCTAAAAAAAAAATAATAATAAAAAAAAAATATAAATATATATATATATATATATATATTAAATGCGCATTTTTTTTGCAGTTAAAAAATGTGCATTTTTTTTTTGTAGGAGCCTGGAAAGCATTACACCCACTATCAACAGATCACGGGGTCGCAATGCAAGGTTTCTGCAGTCTGTCAGTATAGCTATCTGCTCGTACCTCATACGGGCAAGGCAGTTACACGATGACAGGAAGACTCAATGAACTACCTAGAGTGCTCAATAGAGTCCTGGTAATTCATTAAGAACTACTAGTCATCAGCCACACAGAGCCCCGCATGGCCGCGTTCTTTTCAAATTGTGACAGCGGGTGTTGGGGGAAAATCCTTGGCACGCAGTCACAATTAGCAATGGGATTGAGGGGGGACTGCAGGAGTGGGAATATTTTACATGTTCAACCTAAAAATTGGTGGAACATATAACATGTTCCCAAAGGTCAAATCCTTTAACCACTTGCCAACCGCAGATAGCGAATGATGGCTTCACTGTGGCCGGCCAGTTCTGAGAGGGTGTCATATGACATCCTCCCAGAACACCCGGCGATCTCTGTGATCGCTGTCCTATGGACAACACAGCTGATCACGTGATGTGGTAAAAGGCCAATCACAGCAGCCTTTTACCATGTGATCAGCCATGTCCAATGACACAGCAGATCACCAGTAAATGCAGTTGCCGGTTATCAGCTGCACTTTCCTGTGCACGTGAAAGTACTGCCTATAACCCATGATTGTCAGAGGAGGGATCAGCACTGATCATCAGGGCACTGGTGATCAGTGCCCATCAGTGCGACCCACCAGTGCCGCCCATCTGTGCCTAGCAGTGCCACCCACCTGTGCCAAGCAGTGCCACCCACCTGTGCCCAGCAGCGCCACCCATCAGTGCCCACCAGTCAGTGCCCAGCAGTGCAGCCAGTCAGTGCCGTCAAGTCAGTGCACCTATCAGTGCCCATCATTGCTGCATATCAGTGCCAGCTCATCATTGCCAACTCATCAGTGCCCATCAGTTCTGCCTATCAGTGCAGCCTCATCAACGCACATCAGTGAAGGAGAAAAATGACCTGTTTGCAAAATTTTATAATAGAAACAAAGAAAAAAAAATTTGTAATCAAAATTGTTGCTCTTTTTTTGTTTATAGCGCAAAAAATAAAACACCCAGTGGTAAGTGCATACCACCAAAAAAAAGCTCTATTTGTGTGAAAAAATGATAAAAATTTTATATGGGTACAGTGTTGAATGACCGCGCAATTGTCACTCAAAGTGTGACAGCATTTAAAGCTGAAAATTGGCCTGGGTAAGAAGGGGGTATAAGTGCCTGGTAGGCAAGTGGTTAACCTCTTGGTGCCGGCCGAACGCAAATGTACGGCCTCCCGGCGTCAGGGCCTAGACGTCGAGTGGCCGCACATTTGCGTTCTATTAAAAAAAAACATATGTGCTGAGAGTGCGCGCACAGCATGCTCCCAGCACACACGTTCAGTACTCACGGAAAAGTACCGATCTCCTCTTTTGATCGGAACCTTTCCCAATCATGTGACAGCGAATCAAGGCGGTCACATGACCCTAAAACCCTGCCCCGCCTCCCGGCTTCTGGAACCCTTAAAGGGTTGGGAGGTGCCAGCGCCAAGGGGTTAAAGTAGCAGTAAACATAATTTGCAGAAAAAAGGATTTTAATCTTCTTCCATACATTTTTGTATGATCTTCGGTTACTTTTGCAAAGGCTTCTACTTTGCAGAGTTATTTTCTCTTACTTTCCTTACTTCTTACACACATTTAAGAGAAATAGCAAAAACATTTTTGTAACATATTAGAAGAGCAGCCACCATTACTAGAGCAGTATGGTAAGGTAGCATATTTACTTTCTGTTCTTTTATTATGTGTGTCTAGCTTTTGACCAGTGGAAGCTTTCATAAACAAGATCACTCTTAGGTGTAAGCAAGTTGGTCACAAAAAGGGTCTCATTCAGCTTCAGGCCAAAGGGTGGCTGCAGTCCTTGATACCCCTGTAGTTCCATCAAAGTTAATATGCTAAATAAGCAGAATGCATCCCTGTTCTAGTTATCCCCAAAACTTGCTGTCTCCACAAGAAGCCAATGAGACACAATGAGCCTATGACTTAAAGTCCAACACCGTGAACAAAAACAAATCCCTTGTATTAGGCCCTATCCACATTGCAATGGTTAAATGCTCATTACGTTTAGGAAGTTGCAAGGGAGGCTGCATTTCTTTGAAAACTAAATCACAGTCCACACTAAAGGTGCAAGGACTCTTCAGACCCTAAAAGTCCTTGTTGGCTTGGAGTGGACAAATATTCAATCTTCTCAGTGAAGTCCACTGGAAATCTTCACCACTATAGACCACCACTGTGAGTACTGTAGCCTTGCTGCCCTCTTCAAATAGGGGAAATCCAACACTAGAACACAAGAAATGGAAGGAGGCACACCAGTCTAGTGCACTACTGTAGGACTATTTAATAATGAAACAAGTATTCCAATATACTCACAAAAAAAAATTATGTATAAGCATATCCATATCATTCACAACACCAGATGCATGTCTACCAAAGGAGCACAACTTACCAGAGCCCCAAGAAAGAAGGCATCGCCCTTGAAAACGGACAAGCTGCACCCTTTGTTGGATATGCATCTGATGGCGTGAACAATATTGATATGCTTATATGTAATTTTCCTTTGTGAGTATATTGGAATATTTGTTTTATTATTAAGGAGTCCTACAGTAGTGCACTAGGCTTGTGTGCCTCCTCTCTATGCTTGTGTTCTAAGGCTGTATTTCTTACCTGACTTCCCACTCCAGCTGTCTCCAGCATTGTTCTCATCTCCTTAAAGGTATGACCTGTGGGCAGAGCCTTGATGTCATCAGGTACAGTACAGAGCAGGCAGGAGTGGAATCACAACCAGGAGCATCATATAAAGGTGGTTGTGGCCTACTAGTTGCACTGATCGAGGGAGACTGCTGAAGCAGGGAGAAGGTAAGTAATAGAGCCTCTTCTGCAGCCCCCTAGACTTATTGAGAATTTAACCCTTGCAGTGGGGGGGGGGGGACTGCCAGGGTATTTTTTGCTGATGTGCCCAGAGTTGAGTTTTAAGGTAGGATAAAAGAAATGTGTGAGATGCCTGTGATGGATACTGCCAATTTCTAACTACTGAACTGCACAGTGAAGTTAATAGAGTTGTACTAAGTTTAAATAGATCATGCTTTATGGCCCTAGAACAACTAGGTCGTATTGTGAGTCACAGAACTGTAACTTCCGTCTCAAGCTTCTCAAGCTGATATTGTGCTTCATTTGCAATTCCCTTGTTAAAAACTCAGAAGAAAAGACTCTTCATGGTATTTTCAGTTACCAATCAGTTTCCCCTATTAGTTCCTCCATACCAAAGAAATGAAAGGGAGGATCAGATTCTATGATACTGTTGGCCCAGGTCTTCCATCAGACACTAGCATTGAATCGCCTTTGGTAATGGTGGACCGTCAGGAGACAATGCTAGGAATAAGCTACAACAGGGATCTCCATAGTTTCTAAACAAAGGGCCAGTTTACTATCATTCAGACTTTAGGGGACCTGGACTGTGGCCAGTGGGAGTAAACAATGTCCCATCTTTGGTGTTAGGGGGAGGAATAGTGCCCCATCATTGATGCCAGAGGGAAGAATACTGCCTGATTGTTGGTGTCAGTAGCAGGAATAATGCCTCAAGGGGTGGATAAAGGCAAGCCAAGGGCTGGTCCCTGGGCTGCAGTTTGGAGACCACTGGGCTACCAAATAGACACTGAATATACAGACAAGGGGATCGCTTTAAAACTGTGCCTTTTTTTTTTTAATTTTGCCATGTTACATTTTTGACATGCAGATGAATGTGTTTGAAACAATGTATTATTTCCATGCTACTTGAGCGTGTACCTGGTTCCTTTAACATACACTTTGTTTTTCCAAAACCACAAACATCGATCCTGGAATTTCATGTGGAAGTGCTTAAGGGGTTGAAAGTTAACACCTTTGTGAGCTGTACAGCCTCACAGTTACTGCTCAACAAAAGCCTCTTTGTAGGAACCTTTTTGAAATGTTTTCTTAACATGTTCCAAGTAGTTTTAGGCAAGTAACTAAAGTAAGCAAAATGTTACCATGATAAAAACACTTGTGAAAACATTAGAGTGCTCTCACTGGTACCCTTCATGCAGACAACACTTTCTTAAAAAATAATAATAATAAAATATAAAACGAGGGAGATTTATTAAAACTTTTTTTCCTTTTAATTTCAACTTATATGGTGGAAAGAAAAAAAACAAAGAGGTGTGGGGGGAGGTGGGTTCAGTTAATCTCAAACTAGGTGAAAACCATCTGTATGCTTAACTTTTCATAATTAGCACTTCCTCATTCTTTAGAAAACAAACCTACACCCACAAAATAAACATTTCAAATGTGCAGAATTCAACATCAAACAACACCTTATTTGTTTCAGTTAACTCTCTAGGGTCATCAACTGTCTGCCTAGAATTGGCAATGTAAAGAATAATAAGTGAAATGTATCATTGGAGAAAAAAAATAATCAGGCAATACATAAAATTTTTTAGGGCATTGCTAATGCAATCCAGAGAACACTTTTATTTAAAAAAAATTCCAATTTACCAAGGGGCATAAAAAAAAAATAATAATACACTGTTTGACTTCAGATCCCAAAACATACACTATATTGCCAAAAGTATTGGGACACCAATCATTAGATTCAGGTGTTCCAATCACCTCCATGGCGACAGGTTTATAAAATCAAGCACCTCGGCGTGCAGACTGCTTCTACAAACATTTGTGAAAGAATGGGTCCTCTCAGGAGTTCAGTGAGTTCAAACGTGGTACCGTGATAGGTTGCCACCTGTGCAATGAATCCATCTGTGAAATTTCCTTGCTACTAAATATTCCACAGTCAACTGTTAGTGGTACTATAACAAAGTGGAAGCGACTGGGAACAGCAGCAACTCAGCCACGAAGTGGTAGGCTACGTAAATAGAAGACAGAAGTGCACAGTGTGTGGAGAAATTGCCAAATGTCTGCAGAGTCAATAGCTAAAGACCTCCAAACTTTGTGTGGCCTTCAGATTAGCACAACAACAGTGCATAAAGAGCTTCATGGAATGGGTTTCCATGGCTGAGCAGCTGCATCCAAGCCATACATCACCAAGAGCAATGCAAAGCATGGGAAGCAGTGGTGTAAAGCATGCCACCACTGAACTATAGAGCAATGGAGACATGTTCTGTGGAATGAAAAATCACTTCTCTGTCTGCCAATCCGATGGACGTGCCTGGGTTTGGCGGTTGCCAGGAGAATGGTACTTGCCTGTCCGCATTGTGCCAAGTGTAAAGTTTGGTGGAGGGGGGATTATGGTGTGAGGCTGTTTTTCAGGGGTTGGGCTTGGCCCCTTAGTCCCAGTGAAGGGAACACTTAAGGCGTCACCATACCAAGACATTTTGGTCAATTTCATGCCCCCAGCTTTGTGGGAACAGTTTAGGGATGGCCCCTTGCTGGTCCAACATGACTGTGCACCAATGCACAAAGCAAGGTCCATAAAGACATGGATGAGCCAGTCTGGGGTGGAGGAACTTGACTGGTCTGCACAGAGTCCTGACCTTAACCTGATAGAACACGTTTGGGATGAATTAGAGCAGAGACTGCGAGCCAGGCCTTCTCGTCCGACATCAGTGCCTGACCTCACAAATGTGCTTCTGGAAGAATGGTCAAACATTCCCATAGACACCCTCCTAAACCTTGTGGACGGCCTTCCCAAAAGAGTTGAAGCTGTTATAGCTGCAAAGGGTGGGCCAACTCAATATTGAACCCTACAGACCAAGACTGGGGGGCCATTAAATTTCATGTGCGTGTAAAGGCAGGCGTCCCAATACTTTTGGCAATATAGTGTATAATGAATCTTTCTTAAAGGGTAAGTTCACATTTTCACAAAAAATGAAAAAGATAATTTTAAAATATCCTGGCCAGCCCTCCTGACCCTGCAGCAGATAGTGACCCTTGTGCCCCATACTGCCAATGTACTGGTCTGTACACCAAACACTGCAATACACAGCCCTGGAGTGAGAATTCATCATAATGCTTGCAATGGCAAGCACTCATTGGTCAGTGCAACCACATTACCGCGCCGACCAAAGATCAGCGCTACTTTTTTCTGGGATACCTCACCGGTCAGTACAGTAATGTGGCTATGCTGACCAATGAGAACTTATCATTGCGAGCCTAATGTTGGATTCTCACTCAAGGGCTGTGTATTGAGGTGTACGTTCTGGAGGGATGGCCAAAATACTTTGAGTTAGTTCACCTTTTAATTTTCTTGAAAAGGTGAACTTACTGTTTAACTAACCAAAACATGGTTCATAGTCTCTCGTACAATACAAAACTTTTTTCAAACCCCCTACCCTTTGTCAAACTTACTGAAGTGCCTGTTCACACGAGTGCATTATATTAAAATATTGCACAACTACAACTTTAACGCATAAAACACAATGCTGTGTGCTGCAATTTGTTTTGAATACTGGAAAACCAGGAACATAGGGTGCACCAGCCTTTGCACTTGATCATTTTTTGAGCAGTGAAGCGTCCTCTGTAGACAAGCACATTGGGTTTTTTCTATAAGAAGGAACAGGTGGATGTACAATTGAATCAGGTTAAATATCCTAATCTGTCACTTTATCAAGCAAAAGCAGACACCTTGGCACGTCAGCAAGTAGCTTTAGTTATGCTGTAGAATATTCTGAGCCACAGAATATAGGTTATGTAATCCTCATCTTCACCTAGGATGTTGACATCCCTAGTAACCATTCACTTTGATGGATGGCCTAACTTACCAATAGAAAGGCATAAGAGGAGTTGGGCTAGGTACCAGCTTCCTAGATGTGGTGAGATTTGCATAAGAGTTCCTTGGGTTTGGGGTTCCTGTTACTCTATCACATACTGTAGCTGCAGGGCTTGCTAATTAATGGCATGCACTTGCACTTTATTTTGCACAATTTAAAATGCAATTTCAAGCAGCAACTGAAATTGGCAACACGATACATTAATAATTAACACTCCTGCCTTGTAGTATTAGGGTTTTTAGGTTGAATCCTAACCAGGGCACTATCTGCATGGAGTTTGCACGCTCTCCCTATACTTCCTCTGGGTTTCCTCTGAGCATTCCAGTTTTTTCCCACACAGCAAATACAAGCTGATAGGTTATTGGTCCCTATCTAAATTGGCCCTAGTATGTGTATTCACTCCCACGTTTTGTCACTTTTTCTTGCTTTTGTGTGTGTTTTTCACAGGATGGAGGGTGTGGGTCCTCGGGCCTGCCCTGAAGTCTAGGGGGAGGATGTGTGGCCTTTTGGTTCCTTCCTCCCCTGATCCCTAGGGGGTTTTCTCTTCGGGAGAGCCCCCTGACCAAGTACTGGGTCTCCGGCTTCGGCTGGACACAAGGAACGGTGGTCCACCAGGCCTTTTGGCCAGGAGGACCAAATGGGAACCTTGTCGCTGTCAGGAGCTTCGTGCCCCGGGGGATCAGGGTAGTGGTCCAGCCCCTTTAGGGGTAGGACAAAAGCACACCCCTAAGTGCACTTTTTCGTGTGGTGTTTGCACTTGCACATTTTTTGTGATCACTTACGGGTTTTTTCGTTCTAGTTTGCACGTTTGCGGACTTAAAAAAAATGTGTATGTATACAAGTGTGGTGATTGTGTGAACTTTAGATTGTAATCTCATTAAAGTCAGGGACTGATGTAAATGTACAGTATGTAAAATGCAGTGTCAGTGTTATACCTTGAGCTAAAAAATTAAAAGAATTGGTCAAAAGGCTTCAGAAAATGTAATAAAAGTCATATAAAAGAATCACCTAAATATAAATTATTCTGGACCCTGTAAATCATTCCAGGGGAGCCTCTCACATGCAGGAGGGTCTGCTTCCCAAATCTGTATATTGCAATTCCTTCCACTGTGCACCATGTATCACCAATAAGTTTCAAAAGTCCAAATCAGAATTTCATCTTCGGCTAAGATGCCAGTAATTCCAAGGTAGTGGGGACATCCTAGGTGATCGAGGACATCCTAGGTGATCTGTGTCATCCTAGGTGAGTTAGATTGGTGGCTAACACTTTCAAACATCAAGCTTTCTGTATGTAAGGAATGGCTCTTCTGTATCACAAACAGGGGTTCCTTGAAAAAAGCAAGGCCGGGCTGTAAACCTCAAGACCCAAGAAGAATAGCCATGTTCTCCATTTGCATCTCAAAGCTTCATGTTTAACCAGAGTGCACCTTTAATGTAAGTACCACTAGAAAAGGAATTTGTCTGAGATCAATTGTAGCCAGAACATCATTTAATATCTTTGGTTTGATTTACATTTCCCTTGCTACCCAGACAAAACCTCCTTACCTCCCACTTTCACCCAGAGAACAACCTGACTGCTGAAAAAGCTGCCTTTTTTCCCCACAGTCGCAGGTGACCCAGGGGGCATATCAGTACCCTTAAGAACTATGAAAATTGTCATTTCAGAATTTTCTGTGGTTGCTATGGGCAACACAGGCAGCTTTGTTACAAACACAGTTATATATGGGGCCTTTTGTGTCTGGACAGAGAAGAATATAAAAGATTACTCACTTAAGGAATGATGGGAAATCTTCACACACAGCCTCGCAGCCTGGCCACTTGCATACACCGTGCCCATATAAGGGGTGATTCTGCATGTAGTCCTCGTGGGAGCTAAAAAAAGAAATTACATATACGAAAATCACTAATGGATCATCAACAAGCTGATTGCAAATATGAACAAATAAACACATACAGATTCCCTGGGGTGAGCTGAGCAGGCCGAGATGGAACAAGGTTATTAAAAATAACTTCCTTTTTGCATATCAAGTATTGTTTATGAAGCTGCTCAGCAAGCAAAAACAAGTGGGAACCTGTGTTGCTTTGTATACACGACACTTTACATCAAAACAGCCTTCTAGTATAATGAGTAACCAACCTGAGCTTTAACCCCTTCCCTCACCTTAACTACGGATTCAGGAAGAACTGGAAGACTGTGGTTTAATAGGATTGGTTATTTGGGAATACAAGGTTTGGTATATTTTCCTATTCTTAGCTATGCTAAATGACCAAATGTTGGCCGACATATGACTATTACACCTATAAGCCTGCTGGACATCTTGTTCCAAAACTGTTGGTATTAATATGGAGTTGCCATCTCACTTTGTGGTTATAATAGCCTCTAGTCTTCTGAAAAAAAAATGTCCAGAAGATTTTGGAGTCTGCATATAGAAAGTTTTTGCCCATCCAGCCGAAAGAGCATTTTGAGGTCAGGTACACATGTTGGATGAGAAGACCTGGCTCACTATAGGCACTCCAATTCATCCAGATTGTTCAGTAGGACTGAGGTCAGGGCTCTGTCAGGGTCATTTAAGTTTCTACACACCAAACCCATCAAACCATGTCTTTACAAAATTGGCTTTGTGCACAGGAGCACAGTTGTGCTGAAACAAAAATGGTCTTTCCTCAAATTCTGGCTACAAGAAGAGCACAATTGTCTAAAATGTCTTTGTATGCTGCAGCATTATCAGTACCTTACACTGGAAACACCTGAACTTATCAGGTCATTTGGAGGGCTGTCCATATACACTTGTTATTGTTATGAGAATAATCTGTCTTTAGATTGGTGTATTCTGCTACTGCATACCTAAAGGTTCCCATAGACAGTGGATGACAGTTTGGCAATCCAGCAGTTTTAGGCCAGATCAAAAGATAATCTAGTACTGTCTTGTTGGGAGAATACAAAATAGATATGTTAGAAAATCTTGTCTGATGGCAGTAACAAAGGTATCTGTGGTGAACCAGTGCCACCCATCTCTACATGCCAACCATGAGCTGTTGTATGATGTGACCATTTCATTTTAAGGACCTGGCAGCCAGTATGATTAACGTATGTCAAGGGTGATTGACTTATGCTTACAAATTCTAATGTCTATAGTAGCCTTAAGGATGCCCATAAACTTTAGAGAAAGCTCAGGCACACAATGACTCAACCAGACTCTGCAAAGCAATTGCAGAGTATGCCAAAAACTTGCAAAGGAAGTGCAGAGGAAGGTTACACAAGCTTAGTGGGAATACAAGCTTAGTGTTTGGGACATTTTCCTCATCTGACAGATAAATCTTTCCCCTGAGAGCTACTGGTGGGCATCTGCCACTGTAGACATGACATATTTGCTCACTCTTCGAATTTGCAGCACTTGCAATGCATTACCAGCCTGTTATGACCAATTAACTCTTCACAGTATTGTATGTTTGCACTTGTAGCTCATTGGTGAGATACTTCACTTGCACTATGGCAGTGAGGAGCTGGAGGGAAGTTTGAACAAGTTACAGAGAAAGTAGGAACAAAGACAAAAGCTTTTCATCAAGCAGATCCCATAATATTTCCTCTCTCGGGTTCCCTAATTGTACTTTAGCTTCTTGTTCTGGTCATACACATTACGATAAACCATTAATAAATCAAAGATTTTATTATTTACAACTCTTAAACTCAAAAGTAATCAATCATCTTAACGAAGGCAAAGACTGATAAAGCCTAATTCAATCACATTTTAAACTAAAACAAAGGATTTCTTTTCTACAAAAGTGAATAACTATTGATGGAACCACCTATTGATGCAATTCTTTCATCAAAACAATTCTTATATTGAACAATGATATTGTTATGTGAATGGCAAACAGCACACCTAAATCTCACAGACTGTCAGGAATGGACTTGCCAATAATGGTGGGACTCACCTGCCTTGTGGGCTGCAGTACCAGGGCTAGCCAGCGGGTGCTCTCAGCAATCAGAGACTCACCCCTGCAATCAGCCAAGCACCTGAAGCTGATTGCAGAGGTTGTATTTAAGGAATGGCCAGACTCACAGTCAGGGCCTTGGTGTGTGTTTTTCCATGGGCCCCTGTACCTTGTATCCTGTATTCCTGTTCCTGTCTGACTTGTTGCCGACCCTGCCTGATCCTCACCTCTGCTGACTTCTCCTGCTTGATCCCTGGCTTGTTACCCTGACCATTCTCTGCCCGACCCTCTGTACCGCGCTGCCTGTGAGTTACTGAACCCAGCTTGTGACCCCTACCACTCTCCCGCCTGTTCCCGGTACTCCGTTTGCCCGTTTGCTACTGACCCGGCCTGCCTGACTACTCTTTGTATTGTATGTATTGTTATCGGTGGGTGGCTTGGTTTGTTTGCACCGTGTTTATGTTTAGTTTTGCACTGTGTTTTGTATTGTTAGTCTTAATAAATTATATTGTTTATACCATATCTGAACCCTGCATTTCCCTGTGTTAGTCCACACACCTCTGGTCATACCTGGAGCCCTGACACAGACCCTGTATGGTACAATGTATACAGCACTAAGTAATGAGACATATGGTAAGGCAATGAGGCAAAACTCAAAAATAAGTGTACTAATGCTGACAGAGTAAAGTGTATAGGTATATTTTAGTAGAGGAATACAATGAAGTTCCTGAGTACACATCTGTTGTGCCATTGCAATGCTCCTCTTTAGCAATCACTGGACATTGCATTGGAGCCAGACTCCCTAGCACAATAAAAATGGCAGATTTTATGTAATTAAAGTACCAGAGTTGCACTCCCATAAAGCCCTGTACACCATGTATGCTAAGCCCTGTCTTCTTTTCCTGCTGGTTTGTGACCAGTTCAGAAAGCTATACCTCCATTTAAAACATAAGAGGAAACTAAATAAAGGTTCTTTGCCTACAGCTCATATATATCCCAGTTTACCTCTAATAATTCCTTCATTGGCAGAACAAAAGCCAAAATAAATATTTACATTTTGTGCCTAGTAAAAAGGAAATCAATATCCTAATATGATCATCACGTAGTAATAGTTAGTCACATTGAAGTGGACATGTTCTCTAATATCTTACCATTCATCCAAGTGGCTTACTCAGCCCTTGGAGTCAGGAACATAACCCAACATTTATAACAACAATGGTATTTTTGTACTAAATGCTGTATTATGTTTCAGACATTCATTTGAGCTGAGGAAGCCACTTGGATGAGTGGCAAAACATCTTCAAGTCTGGCTGAATATGACCAACTGCTATTAGCTATACAATAACCTGGATAATTGAGAAACTTTACAGACATCCTACAAAATACAAGTGTCACAATTGTTCCCATCACATACCAACCTATTGCCATGCACCTTTCATAAACAGAAAATAATACATTACAAAGTTTATTTTATCCATGTGACTGTGATAACAAGGGGTTAACCCTTCATCAGAAATCTCCCAATCAATACTTCGAGATTTAGCCTCACTGATCCAAGTCATAAGATGCTTTGATCCTAAGCACGTGCTTGTCAGACAGACAGGCCTCCTGCAACAACTGATGAACCATATTTAGATGGGGGGGTGATTTGTGAGGGAGGAAATCATTCTTAAGTTTTGCAGGGACAATCTAATTTTCTAGTAACATTATTATTTCTGGAAGGATTCTAAAAATCCTGACAAAGGTTTCCAAGAAAACCAAACAGCTATAGCTAGGGATTGAGACCCTACATAAAAAAGAGGAGTTTAGCAAACAACGAGAAAAAAAGAAAACAAGAAAAAAGGGTAATAAACTGAGTTATACACTCCTAATAATCCATTACTGTTCTCTGTGTGATTTAACTCTCCCTTTGGGGCTGCACTGGATTCTGCACTGTCCATCGCCAGACACATACTCACAAATCTAAGGATAAATTCAACATGTGTCAGATCGTTCATGGTCTACAGGCTGCAGTTCAGGCCTCTGTTGTTCCTTAGCAGGGAGGGTGACTGTGCTTTAAAGGAATGGGATGATGTGTGCTTATTTATTTAAAAGATAGCACAAAATAAAATCTGCTTGTACAGGACCACTATGACTTGCCAAGCTTCTCAAATGGCCACGCAGCCACAATTCTTTTTTGAGATTTTCAAATTGAATATACTTTTTCTGCAATAACACATACAGTATATCCATTTGTTTCCTCATAAATAAAAAGGTAGCCTCTTCATTAACATGGACCTAATTTTACACGTTTTGGGGCAATATTTTATGCATATTGAATTGTATTAAAGGGCCAGCTTACCCAATATTGACATTTGAGTCCAATGTGAAGCCTGGTGGGCTAAGGCAGCCCCTTGAGTCTTAAATGTTTTCATTTACATTTTGGGAGTTTCTGCCCATCTTTGTGTGTTTCAGTTCCTTCTATTACATTTTCCATCATAATACGCAAATATAAAATCCAACATGGAGAGTAGGAAGCCTTCATAGCAAGTATGCAAATGTGCACACTATGGGGGAGATTTACTAACAATGGAGAGAGCAAAATCAACAGCAGCTTAACTGAACAAGCTGTCATTAAAAGCAGATTGGCTACCATGCACAGATGCACCAGATTCTGAGTGCTCCAGTTTTAGTAAATCTCCACCTATATGTCTTAGTGAACTGTCTTTGGTAGAGAAAAATTTCAAAACTTTAGAGTTGTCACAGAATTGGAGGTGAGGGAGAATCTCCCAACCTGTTCCAGTTACAACTCTTACCTTCTGGTGTGCTCCTGGGGCAGGAACTGAAGGAACATCTCTCCAATGAGGCACAGATAGCAAAGAAAAAAACATGATGGGGTCTTAGCGTTCTTCAGATGGACAGTCTGGGGGGGGCAGCAAAAACAGGCTACTGGGGGGCTGGGTGGCACTGCCTGCCAAACGTGCTCATTGAGTTCAATGGGGTTGCACTCAATCTCCAAGCTGAACATTCCACTTTGTTCCAGTTGTGGTGCAGTCCCGCTTGGTAAATTTCCATTCAGCACTTTAAAATAAGTTAAAAAAACTAATCAAAATTAACACCTCTGGAATGCCTGCTAGCCATTGATAAACTGCCCTCTGAAAAGCAACCCACAGTGGACTGTACTGCAAATACAGTTTTTTTTATGCCTTTGAACACAGCTCCACTATAGCCAATGTGTTCATGCACATTCTGGTGTTTGGATCTGTATTCTAAAGCAGCATCCAGGGGTGGAAAAAACTGACAAAACCACATTCCAGATGATGTGTGTTGGTGCAATTTATGTGCGTGAATTTGTGTATGCATGTAAATTCATTCTAGTTGCTAGAATAAAAGATTACACTAGCCACTAGAATAAATATACACATGTACGGTTCTAAGCACTATACGCACATAAAAGCAAGCACTTTACATGCCATTACACACGTTTCTTACACTGGATCCTTCTGCCAGCTTCCAGCAGCAAGATCTAGCATTTACAGTATATGAGTATTAAAAGTTGAAATCTGGGACAGGGGCGGACTGACCATTTGGGAACTCGTGCACTGCCCGAGGGCCCGGGGTCAGTAGGGGGCCCCATGAGATGCCCCTGGTACCTTTCATAGGCTTTTTTGGGTGTGGTTTGAGTATGGTGAGGACACAGGGGCCCCATGATCCCCTATTGCCCGGGGGCCCCATGAGTTGTCAGTTTGCCCCTGATCTGGGATATACCTTACTTAAAAATGCTCCCTCCCCCATCCTGAAATCTATACTAACTAACCTGTGTAAGAAAAATCTGTATACATACCTATTGCAAGCCGCTCTGGTCAGGTTATCTGCTTTGCCTCCCCTGTGTCCATCAGAAGCAGCTTCAGGGGAGAGGAGAAAGCGCTGACAATGGATGGGGCATAGCCTATGAGTGACATAACAGCTCCCAGGTATCATCGAGCATTCTCTCCTTTCCCCTGCAGCCACTGCTGGCTGACACAGGGGAGATCCTGAGACTGGACTGGAGAAGCCTGAAAAAAGGCAAGTATACATATCTTTCTTATAGAGGGAAGATAGATTCGGTGTCAGGACAGTGGAGGGAGCACTTTTAAGGTTAGCAAAGTATAGCCTGGAGTTTAACTTTGTGCCTGAGTACATGAACCCTTGAAGTGATTCTACACGTAATTTTTTTTCTTTAAAATAAAAATCATATTTACCTGCTC
Organism: Staurois parvus; assembly: GCF_062004578.1. Classification (NCBI taxonomy): domain Eukaryota; kingdom Metazoa; phylum Chordata; class Amphibia; order Anura; family Ranidae; genus Staurois; species Staurois parvus. Next base: position 1,515,741 of record NW_028317920.1, on the reverse strand, counting down.
TGTGTAATGGTTTTGCACAGAGCAGCCCAGATCCTCCTCTTCTTAGGTCCCCTGCTGGAGCTCCTGGCTCCTCCTCCCCCCACCAAGTGCATCAGAGAAGCCACTTGCTATGGGGGTGTTTATGCAAGCATGCTCCTGAGCACTTTGCTGTCTGTGTCTATTGACACTTGGCCACGCCCCCAACCTCCCTCGTCACTAGCTGTGACTGACAGCAGCAGGAGGCAATGGGTCCTGCTGTTGCCTCTGACTCAATGAGGAGGGAGGGAGCAGAAAGAGCCACTGCTGTTGTGCACATAGCTGGAATGAGAATGGTAAGTGTAAGGGGGGGTTGGGGGAAGGAGGGGGTGGGGGAGTAGCTGCATGCAGAAGGTTGCATAGAATGCATGAAGGTAAAAAAAAAAAACCCTTCGGCCTTTATACCCACTTTAAGAACACAACAGAAGCTATAAGCCCAATCAAAACCTGAAAAAAAAAGTTTTCTGGATTTCCACAAAAACTTTATTTTCAGACTTTTATCCTTCATTACAATAAATGCCACATAATTGAAAAAAGACAGAATCTTTTTATTTTATTCAAAATACCCATTTTGGTTATGGTGAGAAGCTCCTAATAAATGTGTCCTGTGAATTTTAGTGACAGGTTCACTTTAGCATAAGCCAGGTAGCATATTAACCATGCTCGCACCTTTAAACATAAACAACTCCTAATGACCATGTCCTTTAAAACATTGCCCATTAGTCTTAAAAAAAAAAATCAAGGTCATTAGACTATGTACTAAATAACTATCTTTGTTCCCTAGTTAACAAACCTCTTTCTTTTCTTTACCCTGGCTAATGATTAACCCCACCTATAGAAGGCATATAGGAGCTGTTTGTTCCGATCGGCTATTTTAATTGAGTAAACAGAAAGATTTGTCTTATGCACAGTGAGAAAGATGTTGCAGAACGGAACAGCTAAGAACCTGCTGGTTCAGTCAACTGTTACAAGCTCTAAAAAAAAAAAAAAATTGGAAAGGAAGACTAAAATGTATTTGTCATTTTGCTTCAAGCGTACAGTAATTTAAACACAGGAGCTCACACGGAGTCAGCGGCTGGATTGCAGGCTTCCGAGAGTTAACATCTTTTTCACTACAGTGACCACAGGACCCAAAGGGAGAGCTATTTACAGCGGAGCTCCTCTGAACGGGACAGATCGCCATATGGAGGCAAACACTGAACAAGCTGCGCGACTCGTGGCGACAAGAGCCTAGGGGGGACTGGCCTATATTAACGCCACCTGTGATGTGGAAATTGTGCTCTACGTCTGAATTACATTTTAAGAGACCACTGTGTAAACTGTTTCGAATAGACATGCACGAGAGGTTGGAGGGAATAAAATCGCATCCTTGGAAATCTGCAAACTGGAAAAAAAACATAAAACTGTACCATGCAAAAAATGGTATCAGGGCAATGATAAAGAGAATAACAAAAATACTGTGTGATATATATGTATGAAACAAGGAAAACTGTGTATGTCAGGGGCCTCCAAACCTTTCAGTACAAGGGCCACATCAGAATTGTTTTATAAATTAATACATCAGATTTAAAGTTGTTCTAAAGCCTAAACATTTTTTTACATGAATGTATTTCCTGCATTAAGGGAAAAAAATGTTTAGGTTATAGTATCACCCCCTCACCTACCCCCTTCCCCCCAATACTTACCTGAGCCCTCACTCGGCTCTCTTCTCCCTGCTCTCATAGGCTTTGCTGAGAGAAGTGCGAGCCATTGGTTCCTGTTGCTGTCTGTCAAATCTTGTGATGAGTGAGAGGAGGGCAGTGCCTGTCATCGCTGTCTGTGTCAATGGACACAGGCAGAGGGGCTTGGGATTGAGCACACGGGTGTACCACGATAGGAAGTGACTTTGTATGATGGCACACCCAAAAGAGGAGAAGCCAGGAGTGCTGGCAGGGGACCTGAGAAGAGGAGGTTCAGGGCCGCTATGTGCAATTCCATTGTACAGGGTAGGTAAGTAAAAACCTGTTTGTTATTTTTGTAATCAGCAGGTTATAATTTAGAACAGGAAAAAAAAACTCCAGTAAAACAAAGTAAAGAAATTCCAAATAAACTTTAGTCCTTATAAAAGTCCCCTTTACTTCTGAGTTTCCCCTTACATGAAAGTCACCCCTTCAGAGTCCCCCCCTTAAATTAGAGACCCCCCCATGATAGCCCCAATAAACATCGGAGTCCCTCCTTACATCAGAGTCTCCCTCACAACAGGTTCTCTTACATCAGAGGGCTGGTCAAAATCTTGCAGCGGGTCGGCTTTGGCCGACAGACTGCAGTTTGGAGACCTTTGGTCATCTGATGTGTTAGCAGCCATATATTGCATCACCGAGGCAATTTGAAAATGCTACTCTGCCTAGCTGTCACGACAATCCAGTGCCTTCAAAACGTTCAGATTCACTGACCCAAACAAGAAAATAGATCAAGAGTTCTGGCTTTACTTGAGTCAGTGACCTGAGCAATACTAAAGCTAAAAACAGCCAGGCAACATGCATTTTCATGAGTGGTCAGAAAAGGTAGCCCACATTACAGAAGTCAAGTCACACTTAACCTGTTCTTTGCTTCAATACTGAGAAGGATCAGAAGGTTGATGCACACCTTTCTGAGTCTGGGCACCATCATTTCACTAGTTTTATAGCGAATATTAAGAGTTCACTTTTTCAGTGTAGTATGTTCATCTGTGAACCCTAAAAACCTTTAAAGCTTAGTACATGTCTGCTCCTTGTATACACTTAGCCATTCACAAAATGCAGCCCGTAATGGTGCTGCGGTTGGGCATTATGTTAATAGCCAAACATAGGGGGACAGAGACATGACCACAGCGCTGGTCTAGGTGGGGGAGCCAGAAGTACAATGGGAGCTGTACTGTCTGGCAGAACCAAAAGAAGTTTTTTCAATGATTTTTAAAGAAATTAAGAGACCGTAGAGGTAAACACTTAAAGCTAAATTCCAGGTATGGTCATTTTACATGGTTACACAACTGAATGGCACCTGTGCCAAGCAAGCGACCTCTTGTGCTCACAATGCAGCAGGGCTCCGCTCAGGATGGCATCGGGAAGCTGGCAGAGATTGCTGGCATAGTGGTGCCTACTATTTATTATTATTACAGTGATTTTCATCTTCCATGGGGATCCCACAGGTATGGCACATACAGATACATAAACATTGGTCCAATTTCTCCCCAGGCCCTCTGCTGCTTGCCACAATTATTGTAATGGGCATCACTGGGTTGTTACGGTTCTTGAGGGCCCTCACAGGGCAAAAGACATTCTCCACATCTAGCATGGACACTCCTAAATCCTTTATTTTTACAGTCTGAAGTTGCTGGGAGGATACCCTTATGTGGCACATTTAAGTGCTCTAATTGAAGCCAAAAATGAGAAGTTTTCTCCCCCCCTCTCTTTCTGTACATGTGCTTTTTCGCACATGTACAGCAGGCAGCAGCAGCACGCTCAAGTGTGAATGTGTGCCATTGCATATAATGGTAAACACACAAAACAAATCTCTCATGTGTAAATAGGGTTTTTTTTTTTCTGGAGTTCTCTGGATTCTATGGTCTTACATTTCTCTTTTTTATCTTTATTTTGCAGTCCTAAGGTTTCAATATATTCACCATGTTCTGTACAATCAGAATGTTGTTTAAATATGTAATAATTTTATGATTCTTTTACCGTGGAAAGACATATAAACACACCACTTGCAAATACGTTTTTGTTTTACTGGGCAAAATAAAAGGCTTACAAGATAAATAAATGACCTAGCCAATTATCTCTTTAAATTCCTGCTGGTGGACATAGAATATCCTCCATATGTTTATGTCAACACAGCAAGATAAGCAGGACATAAATTGTATTGGCGTTTCATATAGGCTCTCCAAAGTACAAAGGTCAAATGGCTTATTTTTTGTTTGTTAGGTGTGGCTGCAGTTAATATGTTCCGTGTTGCAGAGCAGATGTCACGCAAACTACTCGTTTTTATTAAACGACGTGTACAAACAGTCAACCAGGAGCCAATGAACTCTGCTTTTTTATATATATATTACGATTAATATTATGTACACCAACTGAACTAAAATTAATCCGAGAGAATGGTGGATAAGAGCTATGAATAGTTTATGAGTAATAAATACAATGTAGCCCTACTACCCGCTATCCCTTCAAGACACTTGAATTCTCACCTAGATTTTGGAAACTGATACTAAGTTTGGTTTTCTATAAATGCAAAGAACTTACTATTATAACACCAGTAGTATATGTACGTATGCACAGATATGTCATATGCAGTGCAATCCAGTCCCATACTGTAGAAGGATACCTGTTACTGTTCCTTCACATATGTGCACCCCTCTTACTATAGAGGCACCACACTGAATTCAGAGGGTGCCTACATTATATGGCACCAGCAGGAGCGTCTGACAATCGTTCTTGCTATACACCGCAACTACAATTAAAATACCCTGTGCTGGCTTTAACCCTTAAAGTGGTTGTAAACCTCAGATATGTAATATGAAAAGCATATCCCTCTATATCGTGTACTTCTCGCAATTAAGAGCACTTAGTGTCATGTCTGTCTGCTGCTTTGCTCCTCTGGTATCAGCATGAATCACTTCTGACACATTTTCCTGACACCAAGAGGAAAAATGGTGACAGGGGAGGAATCTCCAGTAGAGTGACAGCCTCAGCTCTGTTCCTGTGAGCTGTGTGGAGGGGGTGTGCCCCTTCCCTCCAATCAGCTCTCAGAGCTCTCCTCACTGAACTCTGCAGTGTGTAATTTCAGCTCTCCGCCCCCTTTTTTCTGAACACTAGACAAGCTTTATAAATTCAGCACTTTGAATGGATGTAGAGAAGAAAGACTGCAGATAAACAGCTATAACGTATGTTTATTTGTTTCATCTCTGTGTATCACATGAGAACAGTCACCTCGCTGGGTACATGTCAGGGTTTACAACCACTTTAAAGATAAACTTTACCCCCAACCAGTGTTCCCCCCCTTACCTTGTTTGCTGCATTAATCTCAAAATACATACTCACATGTCCAGTGAATCCAGCACTGTCGATCTGCTGCAGCATGCTGGGTCCTATGCTCCAATCTACTTTACTTACAATATCAGGGGCTACTGTCTCTTCCAGGTTCTTGCAGCCAGCCCCTTGAAGACACACAGCTATGCACATACTGGAAAGTACTGTGAGGCCTCCTGGGATATAAAATTAGAATGCCAGGAGGCTGTGGGAAACTGGGATATCACTGTCATGGAAATGCCATGAGGGGACAAGAAAAAAAAAAAAGTATAAAAAAATTTAGAATAAATGTCCAATTGTGAGAGAGGGGGGTAGGAGTGCAATGCTGTAAATTGAGTAGGGAGGGTAGAGGTCTGCTTTAAACTCTTGACCATTGGCTGATGACCATCACAATAACACTAACCCTGAATCTAATACTCAACGCTACCATAAAACATTCTGATGCGTATCCACCTTTACAAATTTGTATTTTAAAAAAATCAATATACTTTTATTATATAAAGAACAGAAATAAAGAACAGAAAAATCCTTGTTTAGGAATATTTACAATTTAATTTTAACTGCCCTCCAATACTTACAGCACAGCTTGGCAGATTATTGCCATTCACATAAATCTATTGATAATTCATATCATGTGGATATAAAAAAAAAGGTTTTACGACAGCTGCAGTTATTGTACTTCTGGGTTTTGTCACCATGCCTGGTAAATCCCCTGAGAAGATATTGATTTGCCACGATACTCATTTTTAGACTGTACACATGAAGATTATGGTACCACGTGCAAGTATATTAAGGGACTAGATCATTCTACATAGTATTCATTATTGAGTTTTCATTAAAGAAGGCTTCTTTCACAACACATTCCTAATGTATCAAGGTGCTTTGTATACAGTGAATTCAGAGTCAAAGTGCTAGTTTCCACACATGCATGTCCAGAAATTCCCTCCAAATATAAGGCTACCCATACAAAGGCTAGTAATGTTATTGATTTAATGTTTTTCAGACCTGCTTTGATGATACTCTTCCTTTGTACAGTCATGGGCAAAAATATTAGCACCCCTGCGTTTCTGTTAGATGCACCACTTCGCCCAGAAAATAGTTACAATTACAAATGTTTAGGCATTCTCATGTTTATTTCTTTTGTTTGTATTGATATGACACAAAAAAGTGTAGAAACAAAAAGCTAAATCTGACACATTCCACACAAAACCCCAAAAATGGACTTGAAAAAATTGTCACACTCAATTTAATATTTGGTAGCACACCCCTTGGAAAAAAATTACTGAAGTCAATCGCTTCCTTTACCCATCAAAGAGTTTCTTACACCTCTCTACTGGAATTCTGGACCACTCTTCTTTCGCCAACTGCTCCAGGTCTTGTTTCCTCTCTCAGATTGAAAGGGTTCCTTTTCCCAACTGCTGTTTTGAGATCTCTCCACAGGTGGTCTATGGGATTAAGATCTGGACTCATTGCTGGCCAGTTCAGTCCTCTCCAGCACTTTGCTTGAAACAATTTCTGGATGCTTTTTTGGCATGTGTCTTGGGTCATTGTCCTGCTGTAAGACTCATGGCCTCGGACGGAGACCCAACTTTCTCTTTTAACCACATATACATCAGTCTGTGGTCATAATGTATATGTCATCAGATTTGTACTCTCACTTGAGGGATTTTAGCTAGCCCACCTCCAGAGAGGCATTAGGCAAACTAGGGTTGCAACATCAATGGCAGGCTTCAGCATTCATTCATGTAAATTGGTAAATTAAGTCATTCAAAATTCAGCCCTAGGTGCAAGGGGGGCTTGTAAAGCACCCCATTTAGACATATGTATGGAGCTATATTGTTGGCTTCACACTGCTGCAGTGTGTTGATGCAATTAATATCACATCATTGCATTTTAAGTTTTAAGGCAGCCCATTCAGTTACCAAATCACATAAAAAAGGGCATGTGCTACTTTTTGCAATGCAGCACACTACATTGCATGGTATCTTTACTGTAGCTATTGGCAAAGTGCATTAGGTTACGATTAACTATGAACTGCACTGTACCACACCAATGCACATGTGAACTGTTTAGCCTGTTTTACTAAATATTTGTAATTCTTTTTACCCAATCTGGTAATGCAGACACCCCTGCCACATTATACTGTCAGGACCCTCACTTCAAGGACAGTTAAGCAGTACAGCTTGGTCAAGGACCCACCTCCAGCCTGCTAACCGGTCAATGAAAGAGCAGCAGATGCATCTTTGCGCTCACCAGTTCTGCTGGTCAGAGAAGTATAGGAGGCCAATATAAAGACAAAATTCTGTATTTATATTACCCTAATAGACAAAGTGCTGACTACATAACTTTTGTCTTTCGGTCTCAAGAATTTGGATTTTCTAGGGGAATGGGATCTAAAAAGAGACTTTGCCAGACTTTAACTTAAACTGTACTCAGCTTTCATTCAATGATAGAGGAGGTGTGTAAATATGTAAAAATGCAAATTATGTTAACTTCGAAAACAGAGTTTCATGCTATTCCCTGGGCTCAAGAAGCACTGGTGACTCTCTCAGAAGTCAGCCTCATTTACATAGTACCTGCCTACACTTTACATCTCTCCTGCAAGGACTTTGCAATCTACAGGTAAAAGCTGGAGATCTACTTTTTTGGTCAAGAATGCTATCATTTTGTTGCTTTGGGACCAAAGATTTAACATTACACCTCCGATCACTTGCAATTATTACACAATGTATGATCAGCATAACACAGCCAAGCATTTTTAGCCTGCAGTCAGAGTAGCGTAGGAGCTTAGACAGAGCACTTTCACCCATGCATAATTCCATTCCCGTAGAGCTGGCAATTGTGGAATCTAGAATACATTGAGTAGAAGTGTGTACTATCAGCACAACAAACACTATTAAATTGCCCGAGAGGGGACAGGAGAGGAGGAAGAAAAAAAAAAAATTCAAAGCATGTTAAACACGCCAAGTGCTGAATTCTAATGATGCCAAGCGCCAGTGATGGGAAGAGGAAGGGATCTTAACAAGCCTTGATTGGTAGCGGAGGCTCCCACCCTGCAGATCACGCAGCGCTGTTCATCTTTTAACGCCACTGAATATTGATAAATATCTTCTCCCCGCACCATGGGGGGAAGTTGGGTCTCTACTGGAAAGCTCTGCCAAACTGTGTGTTTGGTTTCCCCCTCCTCTGCACTCAGGGGTTTACTCTGAGTGATTTAATTATAATTTTCCTTGTGTAAGACAAATTAAAGAGAGGAGAGCGAGTGTCATGCCAAATCAGATTATTTATCTCCTTAACTGATTGCTGTGCTCCAAACCCCAGAGACGTTGCTAATGTGCTTCCCCGTGTAAACGGGAGATTTGAAATGTACTATTATTATTTTATTTATGGAAAGGGAGGGCGGGGTTTTGCTTGTTAAAGAGGTCCTGTATTCTGCTCACTCTTAGGAAGGCGTGAAGCATCTGACTCCACCTCATGTTTCCACGGTGGTCTCCAGGCTTACACCGATGTGATACATTCAGGTCATTCACCAACCTCTTTCTCTCTAGCCACTTTTGCCCATTCACGCCACTAGGAATTCCCTTGCACTGCTCCCTTTTTATGTGAAACTTCCTTCCAAATTCCATCTGACATTCATCATCATTAACCAAACCACTGAAACATATCTTTTTAGAAAGATATTAAACTTAATTCAAAACTTGGCCACTTCATCACCATCTCACCAGAATTTTCTCTTACTTCCCTAATAAGAATCCATCAATTTGCCTAAATTACTATTTGCCTTTCATTAAAATTGTTCTGTATTGTCTCGATCCCACCATTCAATTCAAACTTTTGTTTGCTAACTAGTGTGATAACAAGGCACATCGTACAACAGGTCTTTCTTGGGACACTTAAAGATAAACTCCAGTATAAGCAAATCTTGTCTAAATTCAAGAGTCCTGTGTATTCTTCCTTGAATCCTGGTGTGTTTTGTGTATTCCTTCCAGATCTGAGCAGTAATCCAGTGTAAAAGTTCCTCTGCAGCTGTGCAGGAGCTTCCTGTAATAAAGACCAGTCATGATTGCTTTGTTCAGGGTGACTGGTCTTGTCTCTGCCCCCTCCTGTAGTTTTCTGCAGGCAGTCTGTAGTGGATGGAGCCTGCTGGATCTCTCCCTCAGCTTTGTTCTCTGCACAGATATGTGCAGCACAGTGATGATGTCATCACTACTTTTTACAAGGTAATAGCTGAGCTTTTAAAGTCAAATTTGTGTTTTTTGAGGAATATTCAGAACGTAAATGAAACTCTATGCCTAGAGTTCAGATTTAAGGTGTATGCAAAACGAGGGTAATTCCCCACTTAGTTAGATATAGTTGGGGAGCGTGTCAAAACCATTGAACAGAAAATGTGCATGAAACACTGAAACAGATGTTCACGTATAAGATTTACCTCACCTCTTGTTCTGGTGACCACTGTAAAATATTGGTTTTCCATCACTTTCTATCATGGTGACAGAAGTCACAAGAGAAATAAAAAGTGTGCATCTAACTAGCAGTGACAAGAGCAGCATAAAAAACTTGACAAAGGTTCTTATCCCTGTCTTTACATACACCAATGTTCACTTCAATTAGCAAAATTTATAGTAAAATACAGACCCAACAGAAGCAGAAAAAAAGTCCAACGGCAACTATTTTTTTTCAAATCAACTGAATGGGGTCATTAAAAGTGCATTAAATATTATTTTTTCCCCAATAATCAGACCCTCAAAAAGTTCTCCTCACTCAACACGCACATTTGCTGTTCAATGGTTTTGACAAGCTCCCCACTATGTCTAACCTTGCATACCGTCTCTGCAATCTCAAGCCAGTTCTCTGAACCAGTTGTTGGTACGACATACACAATGAAATTGTTGCATCTGCTTGCACATTGGAACAATATTCATTGCTTTAAAGCAGAGAACAATGCAGCTAAAAAAATAATGCAGCTCTGTATACATTAAATTCAGCACAAGGAGCCTGGCAGTGTCAAGAACATGCTGATAGGAGGAGAAAGCAGAGTGACAGAGATATGAGCTCACTAGTCTGCCACTTCTCCTTTCACATTTCAATGACAAGCTAAGGAAGGGATATGATCTGTACGTGTATATATGTATTTAATCTGTGCATTTAGCCGTGTTCAGTTTTAACTTGTGATTAAAAAAAAAAAAAGAAGTAAACGGTTGACAAAAATAATTATATTGTTTTTTCCTAATTTACACAGCAATTATTTCTTAATAAAATAAGAACACCGTCTTCCTTGGAACAGAAAAAGAACATTTTCTTGAAGTATAATTAATAACAGATATTTCTGGCCTAGTGTGCTTACTGCAGACGACTAGAAGACTTTTGTTTCGTGACCTTAATTTCCAGTTGATAGGACAACGCCGATCCTGGAAGAAGAAATTCAATAACTCAAGTGTTCTCACACCCAAATGCACAATGATAGTATATTGTTCCACTAACTGTACAAAGTACTGCCTCGCTCGCTGAAACAGCAATTGCATGTATTTTTTTTTTTTTTTGCCTTGTGTTCTAGCTCGTGTGTGTTAAATAGGGATTGAGCCTGGTACTCAGCAGATTGCCACGGCTGCTTAAAACAAGTCAATGTGCATCCTTCTGTATAATATATTGCTCACTTACGGGTAAAGATGCACCATAATTCAATCAGCTCTACAAATGGATGGCATGCACCTTACAACATGATCGCTGGGGAAGCCAAAGATGGTAATTGTTGCAATTTAACCCCTGAGATTCTAGAGCATGGCGCTCAATCAATTTGTGCAAGCAGATGAAAAGATGATTACTCCTCTCCGCAGAGACGGTAAGAGCGTAAATCAGATCATTTGACGGAAATCAGTCCAGGACATAAACGCATTGTTCATTTTGCCTCAATCTGCAATCTGCAGAAATATTGTGAAATAGAGATGATCCCAATATTGTTTATGAGAGGTCTGTGTGTCTGTTTTGCAGGGCAAAAGGGGTTTCCAAATTAAACAATGGTGCACTACAATAAAAGCCAAAAGTAAACAAGCAATAAAAAAAATATCAGCAATTAATTATGCAGGCAAATAACAAAATGTGAATAAGTGGTTCAAAGTGTGCCAGGATAAGAAGAGCACACAGGACAGTGGAGGTGCATGGGAAGGTGTAAAAAGTGTAATAAATATTATATATATATATATATATATATATATATATACACATATACTTGTGTGTGTGTCTATGTATGTACAATATATAAAAATATAGTATCTCTTTTTGCTATGTAAGCAGTCACTCTAGCATTTCTTCAGATACAAGTGCTCTGAGGGCAACCAACTTTCAGTCTTTCACATTTGGCTCTACATATCTATGGCCAGGTCTATAAAGCCCTGTCAATCTAATTCTAAGTCATAGTGGGATCCGGCATGCATTGGCATGTATAAAGTGCTTAAAGGATAACTAAACCCAAAAAACAGACATTTAATATACTGTATTGTAGCTTACCAATCCTTCGAAGTGGTGGCTGCATTTGTTTTCTGTTTTCAAGCCATGAACATTTCCAGCAAATATAGAAAATACCTGTTTATCTTGCCAGAAATGAAGTGGCCTCATCACTCCCTGTGAGCTGAATTGAAAGCATAAAACAACAATGGTATTTTCCATCACTAAACTACATATCTAACCCATATGTAATGGAGATGAACAAAGGCAGACATGTTTGAAGTCTAGCTTAGGTGGCAGTCCTGTCTCCCTCTGTAGATGCAGTGGAGGAGTGAGTATAGCCACTCAGGGACAGCAAGCATGTTTTTGGCAGGACTGCCATTCAAAAATAAAGGAAAAAAACTTTAAATGGAACATTAACGCAGCTGCCGAGCCCAAGGACTCCTAGATTGTAAGCTCGAAAGAGCAGGGCCCTCGAACCCCTCGTGTAGTGTATTGTTACTGTCTTGTCTCATGTTATGTCCCCCTGCTACTGTACAGCGCTGAGCATACCCTTTGGAGCTATATAAATACTGTATAATAATACTAAAAAAGAAAACAAAAATGGGAAGTTTAGTTTTGTTTTAAGATTAATTTGGCATACCAAGAATGGACAGTTGGGTCATCTAATTGCATAGCTATACATTTCTTCTGATGTCAGTCAAGCAGTCTCTTACAACAGATGCAAGCTGATATTAGACAACTTTCTTCATAATGCAACTGAAAGGACAATCTTTCTCAGCTGGCTGTACTAAAACCAATCACAAGACAATAAGAGAGAAGTTATGTAAACTACACAGCACAAATGAATGATTGTCAAAAGACAACCCATGTCCTTTTCAAGAGACATCTTAGCTATATTACTAACAAAAACTAAAGGAAACCTTTAACGCCTGCCATTCCACTCAAAACAGGTTTGCCTAAGCCTAATTTATAAAAATGTGCTAAATAACAAATTAGAAAAGAGAACACTCGTAAAACTGCCTTATTTGCCAGTCATGAGTTTATCAGCTAGTACTATACGGAAACTGGGCAATCGATCAAATATTGTTGTCTGTTATCATGCAAAAGGTGTAAAAGAAAACAGAGAAATGCAGTTGTTTTTGTACTTTGTGTACATACTGGGTGTGTTCAAATGAACTTTTCCAGCTTTGTGCTGATTGAATGCTCAAAACAATTGAAAGATTTGCTCCAGAACTCTAGACATGCCTGTTTTTCCTCTCTTTTGGGTGGGAATGCAGATAACTGAGTTTACAGAACTGATAGAGGAAATATGTGTTGTGAAAAGGTACAGAGATGGTGACAGAAGAAAGGGTTCAGTTATAAAAACATCTTGTAAAGAAAAACAGCCGTGTCGCTAGTAGCAACCAGGCAAGAGTTTGCTTGTGCTCCACCCGCACTAAGATAATGAAAGCTTAAATCTAATTGCTAGAGAAATTTCCTTGCAAACGTAAGGCCTTCTGGACCTTCTGAAATAAAATGGGTGAAAGAAATTAAGGACCTGTGTCCAGGCAATCATGTAAGTTCAAAGATAATTGCCTCTAAAACCAGCGCCTAGTGCGTCAAAATGGTCTCCCATGAAACTCCACATAGGCAAATTTCTAGAGAAAAGTCTTTCAGAGAATGAGCATCATAATCCATTATGTAGGCAAAATGGATATAAGGTCTCTGGATACTATAGTGACATGAGGCATTTGTTAGGCAAAAATTGTACTCTACAAAAAAAAATGGCAGCTCCATTGAAAATTAGTCATAAGTGCCCTTAAAAGCACACGCAGGCAGCCACGTTAAATTTTTAAAAACAAAAGTCCATTTTAAGAAAAGGCTCATTTAATCTTTTCTGTTTGATTGTAGTTCCACTTTGTTACAAAGGGTTATGTTTGATCATCCTTGGTGTTACGCTCAGCCCCCAAAAGGTACACACCACCATCTTACTGTCCAATAAAAGTACCATTATTGGCTAAATGAAAAAAATGTGGTGCGCTATCATAAATAAAACAATAAGCTTTATAAACACAAAGTAATAGTCCAAGAAAATGTTTTTTTCCAATAATAAACATCCAATCCAGTATATGTTGTGTTATCATCCAGCAATAATCAACACCGTGCTTGACTTGTGACCCCACTCCCTGCTCGCCTTGATCATTGATCTATAGATTACAATAGGCCAAAAACTCGCTTTATAAGGAAAATGTGTCTCCAAATGTCTGGTCCGTGACGTGTTCCTTTCACGTATTATGCTTCTTTAAACTCCAGAGCCGTGCAAAATAAAACAAAAACATACCATAGTGCAACAGCGTTTTATATAACCAAAAATTAAATGTGTTACAATATCCACTCACATTAGACAAATTAAATGCAACTCCGAATTATAATGAACATATATGCATTACTCCATCGTGCCGACTATATTGTGGTGTTTCCCATCACCGGCAGTCGCAGTTGGCACGGTGGATTAATGCATATATGTTCACTATGATTCTAGAGTTACATTTAATTGGTCTAATGTGAGTGGATATTGTAACACATTTAATTTTTGGTTATATAAAATGGTGTTGCACTATGGTAAGTTTTTGTTTTATTTTGCACAGATCTGGAGTTTAGAGAAGCATAATATGTGGAAGGAACACGTCACGGATCAGAAATGTAAAGACACATTTTCCTTATAAAGCAAGTTTTTTGCCTATTGTAATCTATAGGTCAATGGTCAAGGTAAGCAGGGAGTGGGGTCACAAGTCAAGCACGGTGTTGATTATTGCTGGATGATAACACAACATATACTGGATTGGATGTTTATTATTGGAAAAAAAAAAATTCTTGGACTGTCACTTTGTGTTTCTAAAGCTTATGGTTCTAATTATGATGAGATAGCGCAGCATTTTTTTCATTTATTTAATTTTGAGTGTGAGTACACCAGAGTAGTGAGTGCAGCAATCTTCTTCCCCGATATTATTACTATAGTTGGAACATAGCAGTGCATAGGCGTTTACCGTTTGTATTGACCATAATTGGCTACTGAAACATTGTAACTGGTCAGATGGGAAAAAGGGGGGCTAAACTTTACTTTACGGCAGTGGTTCTCAACCATAATAAGACCAGTGCCAGATAAATTCTTTCAAAATTTTACTTACCCCAACAGTAAAAAAAAAATACACAATAAAAGTACAGTACATACAAGTACAGTAGATACAAAATATATATTGCAATTCTGAAATGTTCTGGTAGGGACTGTGTGAGGGAGAATGAAGGTCCTGGATGGGGTTTAGGAGACTCTGCAGCAGACTTGCTGGACCTGTGGGTGATAAGGTTTCTGGAGGGAGCTGAATGCAACCGTGGGGGATGGAGTCTCTGGAGGAGGCTGGGCATCTCTCCAGGAGATTGGGGGTTTTGCAGGAGTATTGTGGGACACAGGAGGGTACTGTGGGGGCTGGGGTACTATTGGAGGCACTAGGGGGGGGCCGAAGGCTCTGCAGCATGCTAGGGGGCACTGTGGTAAGCTAGGCAGCATTGTGGAAGGTTAACAGGCACTTCAGAGACTGTCAAGGGCCTGGGGGAACTCTGAGAGGTTGAGGGGCACTATGGGTCTTATGGGAGATTGGGCGGCACTATGGAAGCTGGAATACACTGTGGGAGGTTAAAGGATCTGCAGCTAGCTGGAGGCCAGGAGGAGGGAGGCCAAGGCCTGGCAGTGGGCCACAGACCAGTTTTGAGAAACACTGTTCAACAGTGTTCAATCAGCACATTCCCCCAAAGTTAGGAAAGTAAAGCTCCTGGTAACAAACCTCATGGTGCCTGCCCTTAGGCATGGCTTTTACTTACGAATGATAAAAATGGCTGATGTTCACTATAACAATATAAATTACATTCTTGCAAACTTCTTTCAATTTGAAATTGCAATAACCAACATTTCATTTGTAGCCAGAACACATAATGTCATTACTTTTAAAGCTAAGTTTTGAATTTGGTGGAACTACATACTGTACATACAGATCAATTTGACTCATTTCTTTCAAACAGTGAAAATATGGAATGACAATATTTCTTTGACAGGAAAACACCCCTCCCACTTTCAAAACACACTACTTAGTCTTCTCTGTTGAGTGAATGTATAAAAAAAATATCAAAGCAGTTTAGCAAATATAAGCCTTGACATACTGATTTAGTAAGTGCTACTGAAATAGAGATGTCAACTGGGAATGACGCAAATGGAATCTAGTAATATACAGCCTGGCTGCACTGTCTTCTAAGGAGGCCAAGGCCAGAAGACAGAGTTTGCCTGATCACTCTGTTTGTCCATGTGCCCCAGACTCATCCAATATGAATGCTCTCTATGATATTGGTTAGTACAAAAACAGTACAAAATACTGAACACTGTATTTCAGCTTCTACATATTGCAACTGTCTTGCAAAAACGTATTGCAGTTGAACAAAACGGTTGGTGCTCTTGCTTGTAGCTAGTTGAAGAGGTTGGTACTCTTGCCTTGTAGCAGAGTCCAGGGTTTGATCTGCATTTGTAACACTATTTGCATTGTGTTAGAATGTTCTCCTTATGTTTGGGTGGGTAGCCCATCATAATGAGACATAGTCATGCGCTGGAGCGACTGTGGCATAAAACTAAATCCCAGCAAGCATTCACCCTATATAAATCTGCTTTCTTAACATACAATTCCTCCCTCCATGCTGCCAAACAAGCCTACTTTGTCACTCTTATCTATACCTTGTCATCAAGTCCTCATTGTCTCTTCTCTACTTTTAACTCTCTACTTTCTTCACCTCCACCCAGTAACTCACTCACTGTTTACAAGATTGCAAATCATTTCAAAAACAAGATTGGTGCAATTCGCAGGGGCATCTCCACTACACAGACATCCATCCCACTTAGCATACCTTATACTAAATCTCCCTCAACACTTTCCTCTTTTGACCCTGCTACTACTGAAGAGGTCACTAAAGTTTTCTCAGAAGCCCGTCTCACCACGTGCCCCCTGGATCCTGTCCCCTCTCAACTACTACGGTCACCGTCTTCTGTCCTATGATCCCTCACTCACATCTTCAATCTCTCCGTTTCTAATGGTGCCTTCCCTACCCCTCTAAAGCATGCACAAATCACTACCATACTTAAAAAGCCCTCATTGGACCCCACCAACCTGAACAACTTAAGACCCATCTCCCTGCTCCCCTTTACCTCTAAACTCTTTGAACGTTTAGTCTACAATTGCCTGAGCTCCTACCTCACTGACAACAACTTTCCTGCCCCTTTACAGTCTGGCTGTCGCTCACTACACTCCATTGAAACTGCCCTACTAAAGCTTACTAAAACTCACTAATGATTTACTAACTGCTAAAATCAATGGTCGCTATTCCATACTCTTACTACTTGACCTCACTGTGGCTTTTGATACTGTTGAACATCCCCTCCTCCTCAAAAAACTCCACTTTCTTGGCCTCCGAGACTCTGCTCTCTCCTGGTTCTCCTCCTACCTAGCGCAGCGCTCCTTCAGCGTTACCTACAACTCCATCTCCTCCTCTCCACTTCCTTTCTGTAGGGGTCCCTCAAGGTTCTGTCCTTGGACCCTTTCTCTTCTCCATCTACACCTTCTTCCTTGGTCACTTGATAAACTCCCATGGCTTTAAGTACCATCTCTAAGCTAATGACACACAAATCTATTTTTCTACTCCCCACCTCACTCCTTCAATCTCCTCTTGCATTATTATCCTACTAAGTGACTATCAGCATGGATGTCACTCCAATTCCTCAAACGAAATCCTTCCAAAACGGAGCTCATTCTATTCCCTCCAGCCCATGCCCCCTCCCCTGACTTCTCCATCAAGATTAATAATACAACCATCAATTCCTCCTCCAATGCCAGGGTACTAGGTGTAATCCTAGACCCATCTGTCCTTTCAGCCCCAAATCCAATCACTGTCCAAATCTTGTAGACTTCACCTGCATAACATCTCCAAAATATGTCCGTTCTTAACCTCTGAAACCACTAATTGAACTTATTCACTCCCTTGTTATCTCTCGCCTTGACTATTGTAACTCTCTCCTCATTGGCTGACCTCATCACAGGCTATCCCCTCTTCAGTCTATCATGAATGCTGCTGCCAGACTCATCCACCTTACCAACTGTTCCATCTCTGCCATCCCTCTCTGCCAATCCCTCCACTGGCTCCCCATTACCAAACAAACAAAATTCAAAACATTAACAATAACATATAAAGCCATTTATAATTCTGCCCCAAATTACATCACCAATCTTGTCTCCAAATATCACCCAAACCGTCCTCTCTGCTCCTCCCACAACCTCCTTGTCAGGAAAGGACTCACCGCTGGTGGTGCTGGGGCTCACCTGCTGTGTGGGCTGCAGTACCGGTGCTTGCCAGCGGGTGCTTTCAGCAGCCAGGATCTCACTCCTGCAATCAAGCCATCACCTGAGGCTGATTGCAGGAGGTGTATTTAAGCAGTACCAGGCCTGCAATCAGTGCCTTGGTGTTTTCCCATGAGCCCCTGTAGCTGCATCCTGTTGTCTACCTGCCTGATTCCCCTGCTTGACACTGACAGAACTCCGCCTGCACCGACCCCGGCTATTCCTGACTATTCTCCTGCCTGCTCCTTTTGTACCTTATCCGCCCAATCGATCCTGACCCGGCCTGCCTGACCATTCTACTTCTCCAGCTCTGTCTATGCCTGTGTTCCTGAGCATCTAGTTATTAGTTGAAGGTTTGGTTTTGGTTGTACGGTGCATTTCTGTATATTGTTGTAGCTCTTAATAAATTATATTATTACATCATTCCTGCAGTCTGCTATTCCCTGTGTCAGTCCACACATCTCTGGTCATATCCGGATCCTTGACACTCCTGCTCTCTAGCTCCCTTGTCTCCTCCTCCCATGCTTGTCTCCAGGACTTCTCCAGAGCCTCCCCCATCCTCTGGAACTCTCTACCCCAATCTATTTGACTATCGCATACTCTACTCACTTTTAGGAGATCTCTGAAAACCTATATCTTCAGGGAAGCCTATCCTGCCTTCAGCTAATAATGGAATCTTCTATTTCTCAGTTCATCTCCCACAGTTATTACCTTTTGTACCACCAGTCCCTCTCTCTTAGCTTGTAAGCTCCAAGGAGCAGGGTCCTCCTAACCCTATTGTATTGAACTGTACTGTTGCTGTATTGTCTCCCTTTATATTGTAAAGCGCTGAGCAAACTGTTGGCGCTATATAAATCCTGTATAATAATAATGCAACACCATATTGCTGGTGTAGTTCGCTTCCTCCAAATCAGTTATGAGTGAGGTAAATATATATCAGGCTTTGAATTCCTTTGGGAGCCAGGGACAGATAGGAATGGTAAAATTCTGAAACTTAAAATATAAATACAGGTTATAAATAAAAATTTTATTAGCACTGTAATTGCGAGGGACACGTTTTGTTACCACGATGTCCAAGATGCAGATGGAGTTTTTGTCTCTCTTGCCCTTATTACGTACTTTAGCAGAAAACTATCATGACACAGTTTAAAGCTGAACTCCAGTTCCTCCTTTCCCCACCTTAAGCCCTTCATGGATCTTTTTTTTTTAATACTATTCATACATGTTTTCCTGCAGTCTTCAAAATGTCTGATAACATTATGGGTCATCAGACATTACTTCGTCTCCAGCGGTAGTGGGTGGTGTTTCTTTCTGGACTGCTCAGTGCTCATGTATTAATCTCTAAATGCTATTTAGTCCAGGAATCCAGTAAGCCCAGGCTGTGTGATGATGCACCCCCTGTTCATGATGTACTGGCCTTGGGAAATGTTTTCAATGATGCTGGTCATCAATTAGGCTGGAAGAGAGTTTCAGCGCAGGATGGAGAAATAAAGTGGGGGACAGCACTGAAGTGGGTAAGAAGTACTTAGCTGCATTTTATTTTCAAATACAGGGGCGGGGCTATAACTGAAAAAAAGTTGCTTTAAAGTTGAAGAAAAGAAGTCTTCGTCTGCATAGATAAGCAAACAGTCTGTATGCTTTTCTAATAACCGGATGCCTTTAAGAACTTCTTCAAACTGAATTTTTTAAAAATCTTGGAGTTAAACATGGCTTCAAAAAGTGTCCACTCAAGAAAAGGATGACATTTGTCCCCATCCATCATAAAAAATATCTCTCCTCCACAAGTCCAGTTACCCTTGCATCAACGCTGATTGTGTCCACAGGAAATCACAACTAAAGTTGTCAGAAGTAGGTACGAGATTGTCCAGAGGGAAAATATTTTTTTCATGTGTAGATTCTATCCACAACCTTCTTGCACTTAATTTTGATCTGATACCTTTGAAAGTGGAATTTTTTGCCAGGTAAAGAGGTTGCAAAAACAAGAAAGATTTGTTATATGAAAGGGAGTGGTTAGAAAAACAGCTTTGTATATCTCTCTCTCAATGTGTGAAAGGAAAATGCTGACTGCAAGACTCCAATTCTCCACAGCACTCAGATCAAGACTGAGAACTGGAGCTAGCTACATAACTGCTGGCAGATCACACTCCAGATGTACTGTCACTTACAGCCGTCTGCTGTTAGATGCCAGTTGTTGCACACTTTGCTGTAAATCCTGTATGTCTAAAAAGACATCCTATGGTGCTGACCTCTGCACCAGGGAAATGAAATAATTACTCCTATTGTTTGACTGATTTAAACAGAAGCCAGGTGCTCCATTTGTGCATGCAGGCAGCCAACAGTTTTCTCTGTAACTTTGCCCTAAACCCGGCAGTATGAAAATTATAGATTTATTAAGTGCCAAAAAAAAGAGCCTGACCTCAAAGTTAACGTTTCCTACAGGATTATTTAAACACGCACGAGACACAAAAAAGTATCACTGGAGAGATCAATGAACCTTGACCAATGTAAGTGCATATTCCGCCATAGTACGTAAAAAGTTATTATGCTCAGGGAAAAGACCTGAAAAAAGTTTAACCCATTGCTAATTGCTTTAGAGCTGTTGAACAATGATAGCCATATAACTAGTGGAATCAATTTTACCATAACATTACCCCAGCTATATACTTTAAGCAGATTTAATCCCAATCACTACCAGCTCATATCAGCTTTAGAATGCTAATGCCAATTAAAAAGTAATTTACCGTCATTTTTAAATCTTTATTAAAATATCATCTAATGATCCTGCCATAAAGGTCCTTGTTCAGGAAAATGTTTTAGTAGGTTTAGGTCTACTTTAAGCAAGTATTAAACACCTAGCACATAACAGTTCAGTAGCTGATTAGAAATGATTTTAAATATTTTGGATACAAAAGCTTTTACTGAAACATTTGAAAACCTTCAATCTGAACAGGGCCTGTTCTTGTGCATCATTGGCGCATTGCATAAAGGTGAAGGTCTGACATTGAGGAAACATCATGTTATTGGAAAAAGTCACAAGGAGATGTTTAATATTTAAACATACACTCTATCTGGAAATATATCATTGTTGGATTCACTTAAAGTAATCTTGTCAAAAGGAAATACTGAAGTTGTCGTTGATTAACTCGCTTTCTGAAAATGTTAGTTGCTTGGCTGGCATGCAAATGCATTGACTTAATTACTGAATTCTGACCCTCCATTTGCTACATGCTTGCTCTAGGCCTGGGACCCAGAGCACTGAGGGCAGATACAGCTAGCCTTTTCTAGAAGTAGGTAACAAATAGCCTATGTGTTTCTCTCATGATGGGTATACTATCCCTTTACAAAAAGGAATCTTATAAAAACACAAAAGAGGGATATATGCATGAATATAGTCCTTCTTTCTTGACACATAACTTTTTTAAACCCAATACCCCAACAGGTCAAATAGGCAGCCCAAAGCTTCTGGATGCAGCTCCTGGCTAATCACTGTGCTAGAAGCTAAGAACAGTGAGGATTAGATAAAAAATGTCAAGCATTCTGTATAAACTTTTTGAACAATTTTTCAGACTATAGACATCTTACATCATCGAAAAGCATCATGCCTGATGGCATGTATATCTAATTCACTCCACAGCCATTGAAGGTTTATTAAGACTGACATAGATAAAATGGGTATTCCTAAAATCTCTATCGCATTTGACAACCTTTTATGATCCATACTGTATATTAAGGCCAGCCATATGCTCATAGGTATCATAGCATTAAGTTGTGCTTGTGGGCAGCTAGACTATTAACCAGGACCTGTACTTGATAAAAATATTTCTTGCCCTGCATAGGAATTCCACACAATTCTGAAGAATCTGTAAAGCCAGATGTGGACTGGTACCTCTTTCCATACAAGAGTGACATGATCTTCCCAGACTGTGCCAGCAGGAGCTCAATAATATCCAATTCAGGATGAAACACCAAGAAAGTGTGAAAGGTAGCTATATGGTCAACAACATTTAGATTTAGAAAAGTGATCTGACATTTTAATGGTGCACATAGATGGGCAGATGACTCACAAACACAGATGGTGGTAGATATGTCTACCCCTGCTAGAATTGTTTAGCACAGACAATAAAAGGACATCAGCGGTGTTTGGAACCATGGTTCAATAATATCCAATTCAGGATGAAACACCACAGAAAGTGTGAAAGGTAGCTATATGGTCAACAACAACTAGATTTAGAAAAGTGATCTGGCATTTTAATGGTGCACATAGATGGGCAGATGACTCACAAATGCAGGTGGTGGTAGATATGTCTACCCCTGCTAGAACTGTTTAGCACAGACAATAAAGGACATCAATGGTGTTTGGAACCATGGTGCTAGAAAGTCTTTGCATGCTAAAACAAGCAGATCAAATTTTTAAAAACCCTCACTCCTCCAGTCTAGTTGACCCTTATTTGGCCTGAGTAATGCCTAAATGTGTTACTCACTTTAACTAGGTGATATATTTCCCCCAAGACATGAGCACAGCTAAATGGATGTCCTTAGAATTTTTAGCACTAACCATTTTTACGCTCTAAGATAATACTATTAACAAGCCAGTAAACAACTGTTCACACACCCCTTGCTGTCACATACCTCTCTCTTTTTGGAGTGAGAACTGAGGCCTGGCCATTGGTTGATGCCTGATGGTTGAGGAGCAAGGAGGTCTTGGGGGCTACCACCGAAGAGACGCATGTCGTGGACAGGTCCAAAGTGCTATGGTTATTACAGCCAGCATCGTCCGCCGTGTGCGAGCCCGTTACTTCTTTCCAGAGCTGCTGCAGCTCCGCTGGAATCATGCCTGAAACAAACAAATTGGATAATTAAATCAATTAACAGCTAATTCAGCCCTCCTCAAACAGTAATTAAATCAAAAGAGTCAGTAAACAAAGACTGAACCGTTTTCTCCCCTACAAAGGATAATGAAATGCAACAATTCATTCTTTTCTGCTATGGTATTTGCTTAACTAAAAGGAGATTATTAATCTTAAAAGTAGAGGGGGGGATTGGAAAAGTAGCAAGGAGTCTGTTGTATCTAACCGAGAATTCTCATCAACATACAAATTATCTTTGTTTTAATGAAATTGTTCCCAGGAGTTAAACGACACAAGTATCCTGGTTTGGTGAGTATAATCAGCAAAGCAACGGTATGCCATGACATTATATTCACTACGAGTTTCACGAATTAGCTTTTACCTTTACAATATAAGATTAGCCAGCTTTCAAAGATGAAATCCACTATCTGAATCTAAAGTGACCATATAATGTAACCCCAATACATACAAATTACATACACGTATGGAAGGATTTAAACAAATTAGGCACTGTGGGTTAACATTCTTTCTCAGCTTGTTATTGCTGGGCATGTTTGGGGGAAAAAAGCTCTGCCTTTTGCTTCATAAGCTAAAAAGGAACTTTCTTTATGTGTCATTCACAGTGTAATGGTGGGGAATCTAAGAGGTTTTCAAATTAAACTTGAAGGTTGTTGCATTCCTTAAAAAAACAAAAAAACAAAACAAAAACCCTATTCTATCTCCCATTGCCCTCCTGATCAATTTTTTTACATTGGATTATTGACCTCAGATGCAGACCAAAATAGATTCTAAGTACCCACCCTCCCAGAGCATTGTTTGGATTATTTGAGTCATTTTGAGGCCCACCTTTCATTTCAGGCGTGGTTTGCACTACTGCGGAGTAATTTTAATGTGACTTTCAGTGAGATGTAGTGCGGCCTGGATGCCACTTCGGATGTGGCTAGAATATTCTATGAAGCCAAATCACACCGAAGTGACACAGGAACATTTTTCAAAATTGCACTACACAGACGCATTGATGTGAACAGGATATAAAATATATAATGTGATTTCCCTTGCCATGTGACTCTATGCAACTCAAGCCACATCAGAAATCACACCAGTATGAGCCAGCACTAAAAGTGAAATGTCTGCAGCAAGTAGATAATAAATATTATAAAAAAAAAGCCATTTGTGGACCATAACAATAAGTCTTGATTAGATCTTTTGTTCTCAGTTTTGTCCTTAGGATCAATGAGGTCCTAAACGATACTGAAGACTTGGTTTAATACTAGAGCAAAAATTTTTACATCAGCTTTGATCATCTAGCCAGATGGCAGTCAGATCGTATGTGTGTCCAACTACCTCCAAATGTCTACATGGGGCTTTACTCAAACACTCTGCAAGTCCCATACCACAAGCCCATTTTTTCTCTTCTGAAGCAATTTTTGTATCATTGATTTTCAATGAGTAGTAAATTGACCTAGGCCTCAATCCGTTTATGAGATTATTAATAATACTATACAGGATTAACATGGCGCCAACAGTTTGCACAGTGCTTTACAACTTAAAGGCATAAAGTACAGTTACAATACAGTTCAAACAGGATAAATCAGAGGGCCATGACCGTTAGAACTTACACTCTAAAAGGGAGGGTCGAGTGATACAAAACGGAGTAAGTAAGGGATGGGCTGATCAGTGACAGTTTTGTCATTAGGACCAGAGGTAAACTGTCAAAGGCCCTAAACGGGACTGGAGCCTCAGTTTAACTTTAGGGTACTCATTGACAGTCAGCCAACTGACCTGTGAAAGTAGGTAACAATGACATGTCTAGACAGCCCCCAAACTTCTCCCACTCTCCCCCGGCTATCTGCAGGAACAGTCAATCAGGCAGTTTGGGCAATCTGTTCCCATTAGTACTGTTCTTGTGTAGGATAAACAGCACTGGAAGTGCCTTTTCCATTCCTTCCCACCTCCATGGCAAAAAATAATGATGCCCATTTGTTGTGCCATCTTTTTGATTTTCTATTCTGACCTGTCAAGAGTATGTGTGTGTGTCTGCCCCCAAATGCTTACAGTAAGCTTAACTCTAAAAATTCTGCAAGTACCATACCACAAGCCCATTTTTTTCTCATGTGAAGCAATTTTCATACCAGTAATTTTAAATAAGTAGTAAAATGCTTCCAGGTAGGTTCATGCTCCACCAATGGCTAAGAGCTTGTATGCAAGAGACAGAGAAGCAAGCAGTGTCTAGAGCTTATAATAGCATGTCAAAGTTCACAGCAACCAATCTGAATTCATTTTTCACTGTCCTGATTGCAGAATTCACACTTTATATTATGAATTACTGCACTTTCCAGTCATTGTTTCTTGCACTGTCCTACTGAATAAGCCCCTAGATGTCTTGCAAAGTGCATCTGTGTGTGTACCGCTGCTCGTACCCAACCCCTTCCCCACCATCAAAAGTCCCGTGAAACGCAGAATATTGTGACAAAGTAACATGTAATGAAAGACACATATTTTTACTTGCGTTATAAATGAAGACAAATAGCTTTGTTATGAAATACATTTTTTATTAATCACGCGGAGACATAAATTATTCATTCATATTGTCTCCTTGAAATGCTTTTCACTTTTTAACAGTCAAATTGATTACACTATGATTATTTCATTAACACACCTATCTCTCTCATTAATTTTGGTTTCTAGTACTGTTCGCTTAATTGATGGATGTGTCTGCGCAAAAAATACATAACTTTCTATAAAGCTCACCCAGTTATTACTGTCAGGGCTCAGATCAACGCTAATGAGCAAGAAGGGGAGGGCGGAAATGTAAAACTAGCTTTTGGAAGAGGTATTATTTAATTTTTCCTTTTGTTCTAAGAAATTGGACAGCTGCGGAATCAAAAACGAAAAAAATTACAAGTAATTACAAAGTTGCTCCTCTAACTGCTATGCTGTATCCTGTTAAAACTACTATATATTACATCATGCAATTACAGAACATCGGAAACTAGCTTTATCAACAGCAGCTTCAAAATAAAGCGACTGTTTATTCCTTAATATTTTGTTTTTTTTATTGGTTTCTATGGATACTTTATTCCGGACTCTTCAGCAAGGAAAATTCCTATGTAGTTTTCTTTGTTTATGAGGGGGCTGCACATCTGTGTTTGCCATAAATAAGCCCTGTCTGTCCAATATCCACGTTTCACTTTGCTCTGTTTAATAGATGTTTTTCCTTACTGACTTTCAACATGGGGTTGCATGGAAGTAAAGTGATTAATGGGTAAGTAAACACTATGAACTTCTTTTACTTGCTCCCTTTTGGTCTGTTAAAATGCTTTTAAAGCATTTTTTATTATATCTGTTTGATACCAAATACTTGTTGATCCTACTAGAAATATTGTGAGCTGATAACTTCCTGTGCTGACAGATATCAGTTAGCACTGTTCTAAGGTCTCTCTGTGGACTACAAACCCACCCCACCCCACTATTATGGAGCAGAGGAGAGGGTGCGTACTAAAACACTTAGGGGTTTATTTACTAAAACTGGAGAGTGCAAAAATCAGGCTCACTTCTGCACGGAAACCAATCAGCTCCTAACCTCAGCTTTTTCAATTAGGCTTTTCTTCTTTTTTCTTTTCTTTAAAATGTGTAAAGTTAGTGAGTTCTGACAGTCTAGGACAGGAGGTGTGTTAGACTGGGTACAGACATATCGATATTTAGCAGATTCAGCAGGGACTGGCAGAATTTCGATCTGTGTGTGTCCCTCCATGTTCAGCAGAAGTCGATTATTAGATTATTGAACAATCACACTGGAAAACTTCAACTGATCAGTGGCTGTAGCCATTGATCAGTGTATTCTGACAGTGATGAGCCCCAAAGTCAGGATACAATGTCCCAACAGGGAGATCTCTTCATCCAACCTCGCTTGTGTGGATAGGGGAATCCGTTAATCTTTTTTTTTTTTTTTTTTTTTTTTTTTAGAAAACCTAATCATCTATAACCTCTATAACCGGCCGTACTGGAAGGATCGTAATGGTGAACATAAGGGAACGAAAGCCTGAAAAAAAAAAAAAAAAAAAGAAATTGCACATTCTCGGAATAGTAAGCTGCTGCATATAATATTTTTGTTTCGGAGTTTAGATACACTGATGCTACATGGTCCTTAGTTTGAATATCACCCACAGTGCGTGGAGTTTGTATGTTCTCCCTGAATCCTTAATTAATAAAAGCTTGCCAACCAAAGTGAGAAACTAGCTAGCAAACATAGTTGTTCACAAAAGACTGTCAGACTCCTTTCTCAATACCACTGCCCCAAGGCTGGAGTTTTTGGATTTCAGTCTCTGAGCTTTTAGTGGTATGTCTGGTACACAGCAGAGCAGCCATTCATAACTAGGAGCACTAACTAGCTAGTCTCACATTTGCACAGCAATACCCTGCATAGCTGCAGCAGCCATGAACATCAGGCTAAATAACGGAGTGCCTGCATACAGCCAATTCACAAAATTATAAGTCTGTGAAACACTTGCTTTTAAAAACAACTGCAAGAGCTCAGGTCATTTAAAAAATCTGGGCCCCAGATGTCTGAAATAAGATCTGTTTGTGTTGCCTCAATGGAACCAATAGGAATCATATTGCCATTGTTTAAAAGAACTGTTATTTAATATACTTTGATAAACAATGCTAACTATTAAAGTGTATTTCCACTTTTGCAGTCAAATTTGAAAAATCTCGCTAGTTATTTATGTGTCCCCATTTACACAGCCTGCCTAAAACGTTTTGATTTGATGCGTCTCAGGAGGAGGTGTCATGGCTGACTGCAAGGTTTTTTGAACAATGTTAGAGTGAGCCTGTCCCAAGTATGTCCTCATTAACATACAATGGAGAAGTCCAGCCTCTACACCTTTGAACCATTGTTAGGACAGAGAGGGGTTGATTTACTAAAGGGAAATGTATGGTGCACTGCAACAGTAGTTGCACCAGAGCTTGGTAAATGAGGTAAAACTTCATTTTGCAAGAATACCCAATCAGGGAAAATAGGAATAACAGTATTTTTGCTTGCACATGATTGGATGATAGAAATCAGCAGACCTTTCCCTAATTTCAGAGCTTCCTCTCAGATCTTGAGCAAGCGCACAGACTATCTGCCTTTAGTAAATCAACGCCAGAGTGTTCAAATCTAGTCACAATTGATAATGAAGGTGAAGGTCTGCAGTCTGTCATGCTATGTGGAAAGGGACAATTAGCAAACATAAAGTAGGTGTTATTCCAATTTGAATGCAAAGGTTGGCAGTGTTTTTCATGGATAAAGTGGGGGAAGGGCCCTCTATCAAGTTTTTATTGCTGTCTGTATCCCTGCTAGAAACACTTACCTCTCTATTTATTTACCATTTAATTTTTGAGATGTCACCTGAACAAAAGGTAAAGTAAAATTCTTCGGTGAAGGCAAATGTTCCAGATTAAAGTTGTCTACGATGGAAATTTCACTAACTTGGGGGAGATTTCCTCTTACTTCCTGCTACATCTCCACACATGAAGTGTAGGAAAATCTCACCAGCAGGCAGAGAGACAAAAATAAGCTGATCGTGGTTCTAATCTTTCCCTATCCTATCCAATTGAGTACTATCCTATCCAAAACTTTTAAAAGTTGGCTATGCATACACGTTAAGAACTTTGTTTTTAAGCTAAAGTGTCTTAAGAGTGCTGCGTGTACTGGGAGCATTAGAGTGTAATTTCTAAATGATTTTATGTACTCAGAGAAGAGGTTGAGAATGGATTGCTGCAATATAAATATGGCAAATATATAAATAATTTTACCAAACCTGGGGCCATCACGAATGTCTTTATTGAGTAAATGTATGTAAAGAAAAAAAACGCAAAAAAGAAATGTAAACTAAAATAGCAAAGGGTGTTATCTTTTTGTCTTCATACAAATAGGACTACATCGATCTAATGACAATTTTTATGTATATTCCCAATGCCAGTATTTCATTGTTCTTTTTTTTTTCATAAAACTACGATGTATACCTTTAATTGCGCAGGAGCTGTAAAGGCTTTCATTAGCGTCACCAGAATTTAAATCATAGTCCTTTCAAGGTGCTACATTAAAAATAAAACAGGCAGCTGAGGTTTTATTGATTCAGAACACATCATAAAAAATGCTGGGGTTTTAAATTTAATTTTTTTTTTTCATTTAGAATACAATGCGCAGATAATCATCTCAACGTGATCAGCCAAACATCTTTACTTCTCTAAACTGTTAAAGATTTTAATTATACCGGCTTCGAAGAGCAATGGTCTAATGAGGCAATAGGCTCTAGAGAACGTAAGTGGCTAAGAACTGTGAAATGAGTCTGATAGAATTTTTTTTTTTTTTTTTATTCACCGTGGATATTTTGCATATCAAAGAGGAGTAAATTATTGCACGACACACCAGTAACCTTCCCCGCCTTTGAGAGAGCTGCATTAACAAAAACAGTAGGTCCTCACCAAACCCCACTCTACTTTCTAATAACGAGAAAAAAAATCTTAATATAGTTTTTAGAAATTATTAAATATGGGAGAGGAGAGCAGCATTAATACATTAGGTGATACAATAATTTTGAAAATGTATCATTTGGCTCTGAAGCCAATTCGTTTCTGTCTCCCGTCTAAACCGCCACATGCATTAAAAAAAAAAAAACGCCAATTATATTTTGATAGATTTGGTACCAAATGAGCATTTAGCTATTAGACATATTCAATTATCACATGTCCTTTAAAATTAAGCCCAGGAGACAAATTAAACAAAGAGGGAAAAAAAAGGTTAGCACACAACCCTGTGTCCCGTTTTTTTTTTTTTTTTTTATTTCATGCAGGCCATTATTTCCCGGCACCTTGCAAAGTGACAGTGTAGGATATATTTTTAGCAAACGTACTTGACAGGACTGTCTACACACTAACAATTACCTCAGAAGAGAGCTGACCCTTACTCTCCTGATTCTGCATTAAAACAATAGCGCATCAAATTGTCCCTCTGATGCTAATACGCGGAGTGTTTGGATTAAAACGCGTCAGGCACGGCTAGGCTATTTTGTGCTGGTATTTAAGGAAATGCATCTATTAATTAGCTGAGCACTCCTTTGCAATATGAAATTGTAATGTTCCTTTCGTGCTAGTAATACCTCTCAAGTGTTTCAGGCACAAAGCCCCCTAAAAATTCAGCGGCTAATTAATTAATTCGCAAATTAATGTGTGCAGGCTGTAAATTCAGTCACTCGCTGGATGGTAACCCCCCCCCCCCCCTCCTCCCCCCGCCCTGTGGGAGCTGATGCCAGGGAGATCTCTGAAGCTTCCGGATCATAATTTTAAAAAGCGTTAAGGAAAAAAAAAATCTGCTCTTGGTTATCAGATGAGGCACACAGATACTCGCACATAGGGGTTTGTAGGCACACGTCTGTAAGTTATCTGACGGGGTTTTTTTTCTGCTATATATATGCACTGCTATACATGTTTTGAGCACCTTGCATAATAATAGCCCTCATTTTCTGTACATTTACAACAGTAGGATAGAAAAAATGTCCAACTTTCATGTAGACTTTTTGCTACAATCATGTTCTTCATTGACACTGTTTAACAGTCATATCAACGTAGCAAGCTTGTTCATATTGAGGTTCCATGCACACTAGTGTTTTTTATAAGCTCAAAAAATGCTAGAAAAAAAAGCAGCATGGAGAAAAGATGATTTTTGTAAATGGTATTTAGAAACATTATTATTATTTTTATTATTATTAATAATATACATCATTATTACGTTATTTATTCTATCTAACACCTATATTCTTGGACAGGGACTGGATTTAAAATGTATGCCTTGTACAAATGTTCAGATTATATGCTTGCCACTACAGAGCTCCTGGCACAGTTGTAGTTACGAAATGTTCTATGTGAGATAATAACTCTTAAAGGGGCTCATTTGATTCATTCAACTCTGAAGTCCCCTTTAACAGCAATGGGGTTGATTAACTAAAACTGGAGAGTGCAAAATCTTCATCATCTCTGCATAGTAGCCAATCAGCTTCTAACTTCAACTTGTTCAATTAAGAGTTGAAAAAACTGTAAGCTGATTGGTTTCTATGCAGAGCTGCACAAGATTTTGCACTCTGCAGTTTTAGTAAATCAACCCCAATGTGTTTGCCTGAAGTGGGACATGGTTTGTGCCACACGAAGGAACATTGACTGTTTGAATAGAATTGCTATGTCTGTACTCATTTGCAGTAAGTTGTATTTATTGTGTATTTTTCTCATCAAAAAGTTCAGTTCACATACATAAACACTGCAAAGGTAGGAGCCTTTGTATTCCCTGGGATCATTATTATATCCCATGGAGTGGTGTTTAATCTCCACCTGGAATGGCAATATTTTCTGCTACCTGACAGACCCTCAAAATGCGTAAGCTCCGCATTAGTAGTCAATTCACTTTGAATGAGCTGGTAACACATCTCAAAACAAGAAAAAAAAATAGGTCCTACACAATTCATTTTCAGCACAACGGAAAGAGCATGTGCACTGCAGTAATAGATAAATTGAGGCACAATTTAAATATGTGTAGGGGGCAATTATACTTGCATTGCAACCAGGGGTGGACTGACAACTCATGGGGCCCCCGGGCATTGGGGATCATGAGGCCCCTATGTCCTTGTCCACACTCAAAGCACACCCAAAAAAGCCTATAAAAAAGGTACCAGGGGCATTTCATGGGGCCCCCTACCGACCCTCGGGCAGTGCCCGAGTGCTCGAATGGTCAGTCTGCCCCTGATTGCAACACACATTGCCATGTGTTAAGGTAACATGCATTAATAAGGCATTATATTTCCCATTATCGTGTGAATGAGCCCAAAGTGCCAGTTGGAGGCTAACATTGCTTCCAAGAGCTAATTTTCGTTACTTTTAAACTCAGAATATCACAATATATAATACAGTTCATAATGCATGCAATACATTCAACTGATCCTTCCAACAAAACTTCAAGAAAATTAAAAATATAATATTTTCACTTGTAAAAACTAGTAAGTAAGCACAGCACTGTGCAAAATTTGTATGTGCCACATAATAAAGAGGCCAACAGGAATGAACAGTACTGCATAAAAAATGTGCGTTAATGTACATTTTTATGATAATGGATATAAAAATGTAAAACATGCATTAAATATGTGTCTTAGCACACATAAGTGCATGTAAAACCGCATACAGTAATGCACATTATAGATGCATACTATTGTAAGTTCATGATTGTAAACAGGTCCTAACCTGAAATGGAAGCCTCTGATTGGAAAAGCTATTGCCTGAGCCCTGGCAGTTGACTAGTTTAGCAGGTATGACCTAGCTATGGCCTGTATGAAGTTAGTCTTCCCAGCCAAGTATTGATCGAAATTACCCAATCCTTTTACAAGACATTTCGAGTTAGGCATCGTAAGTAAAGCAATTCTGCCGCTTTTTTAAAAAGTTCCCTGAAAAGCAAGCAATTCATACATGCCTGTCCTGTTAGAAAATCTTCTGTCTGACAATTCCTAGAGTGCGTTATGTCAGGGTCCCCTACTACACTCTGTGGTTCCTTCTGCCAGTCCTTACTTCACTACAGCACATAATAGTATGTAGGGGATAGTGCAGTGGTCTTCAAACTGCAGCCTAGGGGCTGGATGTGGCCCTTTGTTTGCCTTTATCTGGCTTTTGGGGCACTATTCTTTCCACTGTCATTAACCACTTCAACTCCGGAAGGTTTTACCCCCTTCATGACCAGGCCATTTTTTGCTATTTGGCACTGCGCTACTTTAACTGGTAATTGTGTACTCATGCAACACCGTACAAAACAAAATGTATATAATTTTTATCACACAGAGCTTTCCGTTGGTGGTATTTGATCACCACTAGGTTTTTTAATTGTTGTAATATAAATTAAAAAAAGACCAAAACTTTAGAAAAAAAATATTTTTTATTTTCTGCGATAAAACATACAATAAAAAAAAAATATTTTTTTTTGGGCAAAATGTAGTCTGTTACGTGTTTGGTAAAAAATCCCAATAAGTGTATATTAGTTGGTTTGCGTGAAAGTTATAGCGTCTACAAACTATGGTCTATATATATTTATTTTTATTTATTTCAGGTACTTATATAGCGCTATCAACTTATGCAACGCTTTACATATATATTGAACATTCACATCAGTCCCTAACCTTCAAGGGGTGTACAATCTAAGGTCCCTAACTTACATTCATACATACACATACTAGGGACAATTTAGACAGGATCCAATTAACCTACCAGCATGTCTTTGGAGTGTGGAAGGAAACCAGAGCACCCGGAGGAAACCCACGCAAGCACAGGGAGAACATGCAAACTCCATGCAGGAGGCGCCATGGTCAGGAATCAAACCCATTACCCATTTACTGCAAGGCAGACGTGCTAACCACTAAGCCACTGTGCCGCCCCATATATATATATATATATATATATATATATATATATATATATATTGGAATTTTAGAAATTTTTTTATATACTACTAATGGCGGTGATCAGCGAAATTGTTACCTCTGTACAGATCCCTGTGTTGATTGTAAACACAGGGCTCTGGGCTGTGATTGGACACAGCCATTCAGCAGTTCCAGGCCATGAGTCCGGAACTAGCTGACAAACTCCCCCTGTGTACAATCACAGCGGGTGTTAGCAGGGATGTGCGCGCCCAAAACACTGAAGAAGGCAGCAACACACCAGTACGTTGGTTTGCCTGAACGAGCTGCCTGTTCACAGTACATTGTGGGCAGGCAGTCCTTAAGTGGTTAACAATGGGGGATAATTCCTCCTAGTGGCACCAACAATGGGGCATAATTCCTGCCATGGATGTCAACTCTGAGACACTACTTCTCCCACTAACACCAAAGAAGTATTCCTCTCACGGACACCAATGATGGGACATTGTTGCCAATGTCAGTATATTTCCTACTCTGACTGGCCACAGTCTTGCCCCTCTAAAGTCTGAATGATAGTAAACTGTCTCTTTGTTTAGAAAGTTTGGAGGCCCCTGGGCTAGTGGAAGGAATCACAGAGCCCAGTATTCAACACACTGGAAGTGTAGCAGATGCTGGCCCCCCTCTCTGTGCTATGTGGTTCCTTCCATCAGTCCCTATGTCACTACAGCACATACTAGTGATGTAGCGGCTGGCGGAAGGAATCACAGACACCAGTAGATGACTCAGCATTTGACACACATGGAAGTGTAGCAGATGCTAAAGATATTTCAGCAAGCATCTCTCTTTACTGCTTAGGCATTTGGTGGTGCAGGCAGCGGGACACTGCGTGCTTTGCAGGGGGCTCTTCTATAGAGCTTTTTTTTTTTTCTATTTAATTATTAGAGTTGCTTTAACAAGCTTGTATAGTCATAAAGGAATAAGAAAGGTAACATTTGTTCTTTATACATATTCCATTTGATCAATTAAACATATTGGCATATGAAGATGATGTGCTTGTTTCTTGGTTCAGCAATGCAGCTTCCTGAGTCATCTCTCTTCCTCCAGCCTTCTGATTGGACAGCAAATGAGCATCATTACTTCTGCCCACTAAGTAGGGAAATGATCTAGGCAGCGAGAAAGCAGCAATGTGATGTTACTAATTGTGTGGTGATGCAGAGATGTAAAAATCCAAAGAATCTGGATAAAATAAAAATCCCTAATGGATAGCATTTCTGCAATGCAGAACTGGGGTCCTGGATTTGCAATCCAACCAGGACACTATCTGCATGGAGTTTGAATTTTCTCCCTGTGCTTGTGTGGGTTTCCTCCAGGTACTCCAGTTTTCTCCCAAAGTTCCCAAAAAGTTCTCAGAAGCCAATGAGCTAGTAAGTTCATTGGCTTCTGTTTAAATTGGCTCTACTGTGTGTATGCATGCTTATGAGATAGGGACCTAAGCCAGCCATAGATGTATTGAATTGATGGGATTCACTTCAGTACAACCAGCCTGTCCGATATTTATTCATGCGATCACTGCCGGTGATCACTAGCCGCCAGCAGTGGTTATTGTGCTCTGCCAGTGGGAAAGGCTCCCTGCTGAACACAGATGGCGCTGCGAGAGGGATTCCCCCATCAATACTCACTATGTTGATGGGGGAAGAGAGCAATTTTATTTCCTTCCTCATGTGATGGAAAGTAAGAAAATTGCATAGTTTATAGGCTGCTTAAGATTGTAAGGCCCTCCTTGAGGGCAGAGACTGATGTGAATGTACAGCTTGTAAATCAATGTATAAACTGTTGGTGCTGTATACTGTAAATACCTATAATAAAGCCTTTTGCAGGTCAAAGCAGTAAACATTTAAATTTGAAATGTGTATTTACCTGTTTGCCTAGAGTTCCACTTTAATTCCTTATGCCTATGCAACTCCAGTAAAGCAAGACTGAAGGCATGTTATTGCGAAGGGCAAATCAAACAGGGACTCCAAAGCAAAAAGCATCATCATTCAATAACTAGACAAGACATTCATGTAGTGTGCATGCCAATACTAATCGGTATCACAGCAAACACAACAGGAAAGAAAAGGCATTAGCGCATTTGATGGATCCGTAAAAAAAATGTTAATCATGGCAGAGAATTTGCAAGCAGTGAGTTTGTCTCTCTTTCCTCCTTTGACAGCTAATACATGACTGGTCTAGGCAGACAATTTTTTGACATTTTATTAAATATTAGTTGCTGGTTTCCCTTGCTCGCCGCTTCTCCAGGACAGTCCCGATCTCTTCATTATGAAGGAAAATGCAGCCCTTGGTTTTAAAAAATGTATGTTATGGGGACAGATGACAGATTACCGCTCCTGAAACTCAATTTCACAAACCTAAGGATCGCTACTTGGCTAGACAAACACAGCCAACCTCCCTTTGTCCTTGTGTGTCGTAGACCCAGGTGACCATGTTCAAACAAGCAGAAAGTTGATTTAAAGCTGGTAATGACATCAGTTTCAAATGATTCTCGCTGGTCACAGACGGTGTGACTATCCAGGATCGCTGACCCTAATTTGTCAAGAAGCTAACAATCAAATTGTGCTAATGGCTCGCAGGAGGACAGAAATATCGGTTTGTACATTAACACTTGCCTTTCCCACACAAGACATAAACATGCAATCAAACTGTTTTCCTGTAGTAACAGTCCACATCGTAAATACTAAGGTTAGATATGGACATTAAATGATGTTTGGTCACACCGGTACAATATAAATACAGCACAAATTTAAAAAAAAAATAGAACATAAACCTTGGTATTGTCTGGGAATGTACGTTCAGGTAACAGGCAGGAACATTGTATACCCCTCCACAGATAGCCTTTCTTTAAAGTTGAACAAACTCAACTGCCCAAAAAATGGGAACAATCAGTTGGGCGTATATATTATAAACAAATGTTTTATGGAATCAAGTGACAGTAAGGCATAGTTTGCAGTTGTGGTTTCGGGGCTGTAAAAACAGATATTTGGGGTCCCTTTAAGTGGGCTTTAATGCCTAGGAGGCAGCACAGCTTCTGTATCATGTGATCAGTGAGACAGTCACATGATTGAAGCCTCAACTGAGAGCTGTTGGTGACAGCTTGGTCAGTGTGCTGGTAGCACATTCTCAGCACACTCCCTCACCCACCTTGAATACATATGAACGGTGGCTGAGCGTCTATGCATATATGCATTGCACAGTTGAAAAGAGGTTAAAGCAGCAGTAAACTGCCCAAAAAAAAAATCCCCTTGCAAAATATTGTCATAATGTACTAGTATACAACGCATACTAGCACATTAGGAAAAATTTACCTTAGAAGGAAGCCCTCCTGCAGCACACTGTCACTGCTGACAGAGCTTCCATCTTTACCCGGTCTTCCTTCCAGGGTTTACGGTCTCTGGTTACTTGATTGGTCAAGCCACGATGATGTCATTCCTGCACATGTGCGCGGGAGTCTCGGCCGTGGCACAGAGCTCTGACAGTTATGCCGTTCCTTCAGAGCACATGCGCCGGTGACATCAGCTGCGGGGGCACTGCATATCTCCTAAATAGTGCTTGTTTAGCAGACATTCCTTGTACCCAGAGGTAAGCTTACCTGTAGGTACAAGTTTTTTTTGTTTTTTTTTAAGTCCGCAAACGTGCAACTATAACGAAAAACCCGTAAGTGTTTCACAAAAAAGTGCAAGTGCAAAAACACCACACAAAAAGTGCACTTAGGGGTGTGCTGTGTCCTACCCCTAAAGGGGCTTGGACCGCTTACCCTGATCCCCCGGGGCACGAAGCTCCTGACGGGGACAAGGTTCCCACTTGGTCCTCCTGGCCAAAAGGCCTGGTGGACCACCGTTCCCTATGCCCAGCCGAAGCCGGACATTCAGTACTAGGCAAGGGGACTCTCCCGAAGAAGAGTCCTCTAGGGATCAGGGGAGGAAGGAACCGTATGGCCACACATCCTCCCCCTAGACTTCAGGGTAGGCCCGAGGACCCACACCCTCCGTCCGTGAAAAACACACACATAAGGCAAAGAAAAAGTGACAAACGTGGGTAAGTGCATAATAAATAAATAAATAAATAAGAGAGGTACAAGTGTAGGTACAAGTGTCTTGTGGGAGTTTACTTCCACTTTAAAAACTGCACTGTGCCAGCTGCAGCTGGAGTTTAAGGATTGGTTTGTAAACTTACTGTGACTGTCATGGTGATCAGGAATAACACCGATTGGTTCCATGACTGTGATTGGGAATAACACTGACTGGTTCCCTGATTGCTAGCCAGAAACCAGAGCTGTTAGTGACAGAGTGATCTCGGAAATAGGAGAACAAGTGCACGCTCCTAGTTATATAATGGAGAGTAAATAAATGCACTGTGCCAGATAATGTCAAAATGTATCCAAACCCAAAAACAAACATGTAATATTTGGCCGCTTAACAGTTTATAAATGCAGTGGCTAAATTAGTTTTCTTTTTTTCAGGCATTTTTTCATTTATTTTCACCTGGTGATCCTGCCAGTAACACACCTCCTGTCCTATGGTGACAACACTTGCTCACTACACTGTATTTATCTGTCTCTAATAAGGAGTAGCTTTGTCAGCCAAGGCTGCTCACTTTGGGCTATGAACACCTCAATTGAATATATAGCTGGGAACGCAGATAATATTGCCTGAATTTTCAGTTCAGTACACAGGAAGTAACAAAGACTCATTTTTACCAGAATCAACAGGATTTTCTGTATCTAAATAAAATGTATTTAGCCTGAAATAAAGAAAAAATGCAACCACCACATCTACAGATTAGCTAGTAAGCTGCAAAATATTACATTTTGATCTTGGGTTTAGATATACTTGAATCTACAAATCATGGTCATGTATGGGTAAATAGTAGCCATCTAGAGCAACCAATCAAAACACAACTTTTATTTTCCTGACAGCTCTGAGATGAAAAGTGGGACCTCACTGGAAGCCAAGGGTTACTGGTTTTTGTATACCGCTCTCAGCAGAACCTTGTTAAATGAACACAGTACTACGTAATAGAATGTGGCAACCCAAGCTGTTCAGGTGAAGCCTCTGGCAAGTTCTGCTGCTGGAAATTGTATTCCCTTAGCAGCTGGAGATCTGCAGGAGGACAAAGGGCTAATTTATCCCTAGATAAGGGTCAGCACTGAAAGACTGAGAAGGTTTCCTCCCCTTCCTAACATACTAAATATGATTAAAGTTGGCCTGATTATTGTGCTGGATATGGGTCACAGACAACTCCTGCAGCCTGTTGACTTCTCCCTGTTATCAAACCAGTGGGATGGTAGAAGAGGTGTTAGGATGAATGCAACATGATCCTCATTGTGCAGAAGTATATGGCCAGATTTGTAAAATAGCAGGCCTTTTAAACTCAACAACTTGCTCTTAACAAGTGTATTTCCACGTTTGCAGCCAAATTGGGATAAAACCTACTTTATATTTGTTCCCTTTAGCATTGTATAGCTTAAAGTGGTTGTAAAGGCTAAAGGCTTTTTATGTTAACGCATTCTCTGCATTAAGGTAAGAAACATTTTGTGTGCAGCTCCCCCCCCCCCCCACTCCCCTAAATACTTACCTGTGCCTGATATTGATCTAGCACTGTGCTTGAGAGCAGCGGCGCTGCTCTCTCTCTCCCTTTTCACTGGACTCAGTGAGACCAGCAGGATCCATTGACTCCTGCTGCTGTCAATTAAAACCAGTGACGAGGGAGTGAGGGGGTGGGGCTGAGTCACACTATGTGTGTCAATAGATGCATACAATGCTTCTCGGGATAGAGCCCGCATGAGTGCCCCTGTAGCAAGCGGCTTGCTATGGGGGTACTCAGAATGTAGGAGGAACCAGGTGTGCCAGTGAAGGATTTCAAAGGATTGGGTCTGCTCTGTGCAGAACCATTGCAAAGTGACCGCACTGACAGTGAGAACACCTTGCCCGCCGTTGTGGCCATTTTTAGATACATGCTTCGTCTGTGAGTATGTTTTTATGATTTAATTCCTACAATAAACCTTGGATAATGCACTAGGTGTGTGCGCCACCTGTTTTCTCTCTATCCAGTGGCTGATTTCCCCGTCTGAGGAGGGCTGCACCCCTGGAACATTTCCTTTGGTTGTCGTTGTCCTGGTACCCTTGGCTTCCCTTTTGGCTGTGCATATCCTGAGGCGCTGGAGAGTACATACGATACATAGTGCAGGTAAGTGTAACTTGTTTGTTGTTTTTTAAAACTAAAGCGGAACCTTTACAATCACTTCTGAAAAATATTAAAAAATTGCTGGTTACCTTTTTAAGTGCTTTTACTTGCTTACAAAAATCTTACAAGTTCTCCCTGCTTTGTGATGTTTAGGAGAGGGCTGTGGAGTAATGTTTAATGAAATGAACCCTGTTTGTACTGTGTTCACAGGTCTTAATTACAAGCTGTAAACTAGATTTAAACACTATCCTAACAAAGAGTTAAAAATGTAGAAACCTCCTGCATTGTATGTTAATGAGGCATATAGCTCAGTTTGGAGAAAAAGACACTGACAGACTGTTCAGAAATTGTTTTAATTAGCCATGGCAGGTTCTCCTTAGAAACATCTAAGAAAGTAAGATTTTAGGCATTCTGTGTGAATGGGAGCATAAACATATAGGGGTTTTTTTCTCAAATTCGACTGCAAAAGTGGGAATACACTTTAAGAACCAGCATGCACAAAATTAATATTTTATTTTTGGTAGATGCTGGATAATTAAACCACCTATCAGTATCTCTTGTAGATTCCACTGCTAAGGTCCACACACATAACTCATGATACATTAGTGTGATGGTCAGTGGGAAGAATGCTCCTTACATTTGTGGTCATTGGGAAGAACTACCCCTTACAGACAGCTAAAAAGATCAATGATGTCAGTGGGAACTTATCTGAGAGGCAGAAATTGCTAATTGCTCAGGGAACCTCTAGAAAGCACTAGAGGAACCCCAGGGTTCCATGGAACCTTGGTTGAGAAACCACGATATAACATCTAGACATTTAACTGATAATGCCTCACATAAGCAAAAGCACTACAGCTGAGCAAGAGAGAAAGTGAAAATGATCATGACTATCCTGCAGAAGTATACCATGACTGAACCTTGGATGCTAACATTGTGTTATTTCTCACAATCCCTGGCTGCTGGGAAAAGAGAGCTGGTACTGCTCTTTATTGGCTTTTTTTGCTTTGACTCCCACCTTGGCTACAAGCAGTCAGTCCTAAGCTGTGGTTTTATATAAAACACAATGTTGCCCTAAAAGTGCTGGAAACAGTTTTAAATACAGTGATCCAGGGTCTAGTTTTAGAATCTGATCTCAAAATAATAAGCATTAAGGCCTATATTGTAAGGCATTAGATGCAATCTATTTTACGTCTGGATACACACAGCATAATTCCCTGCCTTGCACAACAAATACCCTTACAAGCTCATTCATCTATAGGCACATTATAGCAGAAAGCAAATCGATAAATGTATTTACAACTAAATTACCCACTACAGTGACACACTGCTTATTACCTTTCAAGCAGCTGTAATTTGTGACGCATCAGAGGCCCCAAACGCTCTCACTGTTGCAGCTGACTTCTAATGATCATCGGGGACAAGACAACTGTTCCATAATCTAAGTTATTTCTCTGCCTCAGCTTTTAATGCATGGAATGTCGCCACCACTGCACTTATTGTGCAAACAAGAAGGCTACCATTTTGGCAGGCTTAAAATGTATTTAACCAATCAATCCATTTATAAAGTCCTGACATTGTTCTGAAGGAAAGAGACCTACCCTAATGATCATTTTTTTCAGTGATATAGTAATTATTCTCATTTGTGTAACAGTAGGGATAACCAGGTGCAAATGTATTCTTTTAATTGCTACAGTGACCCATCTCCGCAGAGCTGCAGGGAAGGATGGAATGTGCCGCAGTAATTGAAAAAGTGGACCTATTCCTCAAAAGTAAAGATTTGTAATTTATTAAGGAATAACTAGAAAACTTATTGCAGCCAAGCAGTACCCTGATAAATCTACCCTTTGTCTTGAATTTCTCCAGAGAAGTTAGGGTGCTCTTTGTGAGATGTGACTGTGCCTAGACACTCCTATGCCTGGAGTCTGCATATTTCCAGTTTGAGATAATCTAAGACATATCCCATCCACTCCTAACTCTGGTGACTGCTATTCTCACAATATGTGGACTGAAAGTTGGTAATATTACTCCTGTGCTGTTCATTGTTCTTCTGAGGGTTTGCTGGAGAGAAAGCTGTACCTGGAGGTGCTGTAGTGCAAAGATCTCCCTGCTCCTTCTTTAGCCATTCTGTAGATTTATGCTTTCTTCACCTGTCCTGCTGCTTTTTTAATCACTACGCCAACAGGCAACAGTTCATCAGATCTCCAATCAAGTCTCAGGATCAGCTTCAGGGAGCCTACAAGCAATAGCATTAACCTAACCCTTGATTTCAATTTTCTGTGTGCACAGATTTCATAGTATAGGTATTTTTTAAGTGAAGATGTATGTTAGTGCCACAGTGATAATCAGTGCTATAGCCACTAATTTCATCATCTACTACTAGTATGATGTTGTCACATATCCAAATGGTTATGTCACCATTATTATTGCCATTAGTGCAAAAGTTTTTATCCATGTGCCATAGCAGCTATATTCATCTGTGCCATTACTGCTACAGCAAAGATCTGCCATATGTAGGCATAGGGAGAGGAATAAATGTGGAATTAGGGACACATAATTGAAATCCATTCTTTATACCGATATACCTTCATTCATAACTGAAAGCTTCCAGAGGCACTGGATTATTGCAATGGCTATGGACCCCTTCACATCACAGCATTCATCTTGTGCCAATCATTCTTGGAGAAAAATCCATTGACTACACTACACTGGAATTTCCAAGCTGATCATTCATGTGCCATCAAGTGTGGTTTTGGCTCAGTGCATAAACAATCACAGTGGTGAAGTACAATTGTAAGTTTTCATGCCCCAATTGTTATAAAAATATATATGTATGTCAACGGCAATTTTATGAATGCGCATCTCTTACCATATTGCTGAATCTACTATTAATTTTACTGCTTACAATACATATCACATTACTATGCTGCTTCAAACTGTATCTTACAGAACACAATGGCTCAAAGCAGAAAATCAAAGAGCTGTGTTTGTACAAACCTTGGGCGAGAGGTTGCAGTGGAAGGGCGGGCTGCCCCGGCTGGATTGAAAGGAGACCTTGACGCTGCAGTGTCAGAAGGTGCTGCTGCTGCAGCTGCTGCATTTGTAGAAGCTGTTGCTGAAAAGCCAACTGCTGCGTAGCCACTTGCTGCTGCTGCTGTAATGAAAGGAAGCAAAGAATTAAACATGTGAGAGGTCCGCATTCTGCATGCTGCTGAAGAGATCCTCTGATCAACGGGGGACCTTCAATTGAAACTGTTTCTGTTTATCTAGGTTAGGCATTCTGTAGAGTGTAGACTTTTCTAAGCTCGATTATTTTGTGCTTCTTGGCTAGGGGTAGAAAACCTTTGGCACCCCAGCTGTCATTAAATTAAAGCTTCCATCATGGGCAGCTATTAGTTGAGGAC
This sequence comes from Staurois parvus, assembly GCF_062004578.1. NCBI lineage: Eukaryota > Metazoa > Chordata > Amphibia > Anura > Ranidae > Staurois > Staurois parvus. Next base: position 1,472,912 of record NW_028317920.1, on the reverse strand, counting down.
CAGTCAATTAGAAGAGATGACTTTGGGAACTGTAGTTTAAAACAGGTGGTGTGCAACAAGCTGATGAAAACAATGTTCTTAAAAAAGTTGGCATGCAAAGAAATAAATGTATACAGGATTTCTCAATAAGACAGGGCACAGAGCAATGGTTATGTACAAAGCAGAGCAACATAGAGCAGCTGATCAAAACATTGAGATTGAGAATTGAATATTTGTGACTGGACTGCACTGTGCATCAATTAAATGTTTGCTACTCGCCCACACCTTTTTTTTTTTTGTAAACAAGCCTAAGAGGGATGACCTGTCAAACATTTTCTGAGTGAAAGGTGCTCACGATCTATACACATACACACATACACAGGTCTATCACAACATCACTCCATGGTTAACTTTAGTGACTGTGGGTTTCCTTCGGGCACTCATTAACCGTTACTTAAAAAAAAAAAATTACAATATATAATCATACATTGAATTAATAATCTCTGCCTGTCTGTATTTGTAATCTATTTAAAAGTAATTGTTTATGGCTACCCAATGGGTGTCAAAGTTTACCCAGATGACCGTGCTATCTGTGCTAGTCCACTTAAACGTAGCTTTCCACTTAATGAAGTCCTTGAAATTAGACTTTTTATATAAAAACTGTAAGCAGGTGTACCTTACTGACACCAATAAGCTCCAAAAATGACATACAAGAAAACATTTTGTTGTCAAGCTGTCTTTATAAGTAATTTGAAATATATAACAGTTATGTAGACAATCTAAACAGGTGGCAAAATGGTTATTAGCAACTTATCAATATCTTAATAGATGCAATTGGTAGAGAAGCCATTTGCCAAATTTTGTAAGAAACTCAAAATGCATCAATGCACACTTGCCAATTATGTTGCCCAATCCATCCTATTTGGTCAGGACTGGGTAATGAACTCACATTTAACACCCATCTTAGGTTTAGATCCAGTTTAAGAACCAGAGTATCTCATGATCAATATAAAACAGAGAACAGATTCTGACTGGAGAAGGATCTCTGACATGTATATGCAATCATAGTCAATGGCCCACCAACAGGACCCTTCTGTATTTCCAGGAACCGTCAGGCTCCATCAGAGGTTATCCATGAACAGGCAAAAGTTAACACTTAGGAAAACTACCATTTCAAAGTAAAAGGGGATGGCTTAATATTCTAAAATAGAGAAACCAAAGAGCGAACTTAGGACATGGAGAATGAATGATTAGTGAGTGAATAAGAACAGAGCTTTAAGGTACACATAAATATTAATAACCCAGGTAAAGTACAGCCAAGCTGTGCTTTTTGCCCTACATTTGCTTCCCCCCCCACCCCGAACATCCTAAAACTACGACTTCATCCTATAAAATAATAAAATAAAGGCCTATAACCGGTTACTTTGAAACCATTAATTATATTCATTGTAGGAGACGGAGCTGCCTGTCTCCGCTGGGATTCGAACCGTGAACCTTGGAGGTGTTAAGCGAGCATGCTGCTTTTCTCTGCGCACCACCCGAGATGCTTTTAAGTACTCTGTTTATCACTTCTGACATAAATAAATGAGAAAAAAATCAGACCTTTGAAGAAGAAAAACTTCATCTAATATTGTTAATTAGCCATGACAAACGATGAAATAACATTGTAAATCTTTCATAGAAACAGCGACTCGATTTTAATTACACACATTCATAATTTAGCAAACAACATCTTACTTCAACAGGAGAGCTTAATACGTCCTCTACTCCAGGCTCTAGACTGATGTACTGGGTGGCTAGGAGATGGAGATTTTTTTTCCTCCTCCTTACCGGTTTTCCTATAACCTCCCTACGTTTCGCTCTCCTTTGTTCTTCATGGACACAGACAAGGTATTTGACGTGATAAGTATCTCTCTAAGTTATTTATCGCACAATGGGAGGATGAGAAAAAAACTTTTGTTGTCTGCAACATCAACACATTGCACCAGTGTCTGGCTTTTCATTGTACAAGCCCAAAGAGGAAAAAAAATGAAAGAAAAAAAAACACCATAATAATACTGTAGATTTCCTCAGTAATTATTTGAGAGATAGAGAGATAACATGGTGCAGTTGTACAATAAATAGAAGGAAATTATCTAATATCCCCAATCTGCTGGGAATAATATCAAGGTGGAGATCTTATACACACTCCAAGCGTATCTGCTCTAGAAAACAGATTAACTGTTTAGATGACTATCTTGACATTTAAAGTGGAACTAAACCTGATTAAACAAAAGCTGAAATAAAAAGACTCTGATTAAACGGTCTAAAAGGGTCTTTTTTTAAGTTTTTTTTCTTCGGATGGTTCTGATAATTGAGAAAGCCAATAAATGCTGCCACACCATTTTAAATCCCCAAATAATTGTTTGGCAGCTATACATAATTTTTTATTTGTGCTTTATGTTTGCTTAATTAATAAAAAGTGTTCAGTTGCCACTTTATTGTTTTACCTTAGTTTTATCCAGATCTAACATCAGACCTTTTGAAGTTACATAGTTGGTAAGGTTGAATAAAGACACCAATCCAACCAGTTCAATCTGTGAGGGTGTGTGCATGTCAGTACCAATTCCCATATCTCTGTATTTTACTTTCATTAAGATGCCCATCTAATAGTTTTTTGAAACTATCGACACTTCATACTGACACCACTGATTGTGGAAGGGAGTTCCACATCCTTACCTCTCCAACAGTAAGGAACCCCCTTACACAGCTTAAGATTAAACTACTTCTCCTCCAATTTCATTGAGTGGCCACATGTCTTCTTAAGCTCTCTGACGTTGAAGGTCCTTGAAGTTCTGAACCTTTTCAGTACACCTCTGCAACCCATACCCATTACTGCATATTTTTTTATCCCTTTAAAACACAGTGACTTTGATGTTAGCACCTCCGCCTTGCAGCACTGGGGTCCTCGATTCAAGTCTTGGTTAGGACATGATTGCAATTTGCATGTTTTCCCTGTGCTTGCGTGGGTTTCCTCTGGGTACCCCAGTTTCTTCCCACACTTCAAAGACATGCTAGTAGGTAATTGGCTCCTGTCTTTATTGGCCCTAGTGTGTGTCATATCGGCCCTAGTATGTGTGTTTGTGAGAGAGGAAATTTAGATCAGGGGTCTCCAAACTTTCTAAACAAAGGGCCAGTTTATTGTCTTTCAGACTTTAGCGGGGCTGGACTGAGGCCAGTGGGATTAGAAAAGGTCCCGATGACAGTAGGAAAAACAATGCCCCATCTCTGGTGCCAGTGGGAGGAATTCTGTCCCACTGTTAGTGTCAGTGGAAGGAAACGTCATTGGTGTCATTGGGAAAAATTGTCTCCCATCATTGGTGTCATTAGGAGGAACTGTGCCCCATCGTTGGTGTCATTGGGAGGAATTGTGTCCCATCATTGGTGTCACTGGGAGGAATTGTGCCCCATTGTTGGGGCACAATTCCTCCCAATGATACCAACGATGGGGCACGATTCTTCCCAATGACACCAACGATGGGGCACAGTTTCTCCTAATGACACCAATGATGGGGCACAGTTCCTCCCAATGACACCAATGATGGGGCACAATTCCTCCCAATGACACCATCGTTGGTGTCATTGGGAGGAACTGTGCCCCATCATTGGTGCCATTAGGAGGAACTGTGCCCCATCGTTGGTGTCATTGGGAAGAATTGTGCCCCATTGTTGGTGTCATTGGGAGGAATTGTGTTCCAACATTGGTGTCATTGGGAGGAATTGTGCCCCATCATTGGTGTCATTGGGAGGAATTGTGCCCCATCATTAGTGTCATTGGGAGGAATTGTGCCCCATCATTGGTGTCATTGGGAGGAACTGTGCCTCATCATTGGTGTCATTGGGAGGAACTGTGCCCCATCATTGGTGTCATTGGGAGGAACTGTGCCTCATCATTGGTGTCAGTGGGGGCGGAATTATGCCCCATTATTGGTATCAGTGGATAACATAGTGCCCCTAGGGCCAGGTAGAAGCATGCAAAGGGCTGCATCTGCCCCCGGGCCGTCGTTTGGAGACCATTGCTTTAGATTGTAGACTCCTTGGGGGGCAAGGACTGGTGTGAATTTACAGAATGTAAAGCACTGCATAAATTGTTGGTACTATAGAAATACCTGTAATAAATTAATAAAATACTGCAAGTACATAAAATTACCTGTTAATCTGCCAAAAATCCTTTTTCATAACTACCTATTTGGGTTTGCCTTCTCTGCTCTGAAAATCTCCCTCCACATGCATATATTGATTTCTTCCCCCCCAAAAAAAAGCTGCCTTGACTCACAGGATCCTGTCCACACATTGTGTAGGGAGAGATGTAGTTCTGTGGGAGTGCCCACGTCAGTAGGACTCGGGATCCCAGATGCTGTCCCAGCAAGAACTTTACAAGCCGTTTTTCACTACCAGAACAAGGTAGAAAAAAAAAACCACATGCTGGGACGTGTTTGACAGAAACAGAGGAAAGATTTGGGGGTCAGCTTGAGTAATGCCTGAACACACATTTTTAACTTGATTTTGTATCTGATCACTAGCCTTTAGCTTGGGCAGAAATAGGTCACTTTGGGATCTAGATCAGGTCTGTCAGTTGGATCATTTATACAAACTAAGGACAAGCTCATTAAAATTGATAACAACTTTTATTATACATTTTAGGACAGTGAACAACTACATAGCAAATCTATGTCAACAAACCTACTCTCTAAGCAATCCCATAATGAAAAAAAATGTCCAACACAGCTTATTGTACACCTTTTGGTAAAAATACATCAATGATATAGAGAACATGCTGAAACCATTTAAAGAAAGTTTAGAGAAAGAATAAAGAGAAGACTTAACAGGCTGCCATTGCTGACCTCTATATCTGAGAATGATAATGAGAATGTTATGGTGATAATTTGACTTCAGTATGTTAAAGTGGAAGAAAAGCCGAACTATAACTATCTTTAAAAATGGCTGCATCCACTGACTGAGTGGAAATTTGCCAAAAAGTCAGTCGATAGATCAACAACGTCTCATGAATGGGGATGGTCACATAAGGATCGAAATTCGCCAGTTCCTGCTTAACTGGCCAAATTTCGATCCACATATGGCCAACTTTAGGGTTTTCTTCCACTTTAAATCACTGACTTACAACAAGCACAAAGGTAAGGACATTATTGTTCTAATTCAGGGAAAAGTTTGTAATATTCAAACAAAACAGCTGAATTTAAGGCATGCTAGGAATGATAATGGTCACATTTGCTTGTGCCCCCAACCGAACTGTCAAGCCATCAAATGGTAACTACACAGTAAACAGAGAATAAGATGGCAGGTTCCTTGGCTGTAAAGCAGAGGAGGGTTTAATTCTGCTTTAAAGTGAATTAAAGGCAATTTTTTTCATAACAAACATGTAATACTCACATGCTCTGTGCAGTGGTTTTGCAGACAGCAGCCCTGACCCTCCTCTTCTGGGTCCCCCACTGGTACTCCTGCCAAGTGCCGCCAGAGCAAGCAGCTTTCTATGGGGGCACCCAAGTAGGCTTGCTCCTAAGCCGCTGCTCTGCATGCCCATTCACACACAGAGCCGTGGCTCAGCCCCACCCCCTCTCTCCCATCATTGGCTCACTGGCTGTGACTGACTGTAGCGGGAACCATTGGTGAGGATGGAGAGTCCCCAGAGAGCCTAGGTTCTAGTGCATATTGCTGAATCACAATGGGGCTCAGGTAAGTATTAGCGGGGCTGGGGAAGGGCTGTTGCATACAGAAGGTTTTTACCTTCATGCATAGAATGCATGAAGGTAAAACAACATTGAGCCTTTACAACCACTTTAAGAACTACTTCCATAAGGGCAGAAATAAGTATACTTATTTTTGCAGAAGTCAGGCCAGTGTAAGATAAATATGGATTGGCTGCTATGGATTGGCTGCTATGTATGCTTTTTCTCTGACTTTCATTCGCTACTTGTCTGTGACTCAAGTAGAGAAGACAGATCATCTGGTCCATGAGAATTTTTATTTTCAATGGTAGCTCCAATCATTCTTTCATAATAGGTGTACTTTAAGAATCAATTTACAATTCTGCATTAGGTTCTTAGAAAACTCCACTTGTTGGATTTTGGTGCATTTGTCCGCATGCCATATCATTTATTATACGTAATAAATAGAAATGCACTAAAATATAGCATAGTACGTTTACGCATGTATTTCACACACACAACTAGATAACAGCAGGAACTGTCAATGTTTGAATTTTTTTCTAAGAAAAAAAAGCATGAATACAAACATTGATGCTTTCAAAAGTGCACAGAATTGGAAGAACGAAGGAGTGTTAAAATGCATGCATTTTCAGATGCTCATATGTGAATGCTTAGAGAAAACCTTTTGTTCACCAACTGTACCATCCAGAACAATTTCATTAAGTTTTGGCTATTCAAAATAGGTATGTAAAATTGAATAAAGCACACCCATGACAAATGCAGCCTTAGTTTGTTAGACAATCGGGGTCAATGACACGGTAAAGATGATGAATGGTTGTATAAACGTGTCAGCACAATCTCTTTGTTACATACATTGTGTTTTTACACATGAGTCTACTTACTAAGATCTAAATTTTTATTCAAATTGGATGAAATGCCCAAATCTGATCACACAGTAACCCGCTTTGTGACATGGGAATCCAAGGCACAGCTTTGTGAGTCTATGGAAATTCCCTCTTGTCTGTACGTTTAAAAAGAGAACAATTCTTCAGAAACTGTATCAAGGGAAGTTTTGATCAGAGACAAAATGTGTTTAGCAAAGTAAAAAAAAAAAAAAACAGCTTGACCATTTAAGATACTACTAATGGAGGAGGGAAGATCATTCTGCTATCCATGCCACATCAAGGCAACCTGTGGTTAACCAATCTCTGGGGAAGAATTGATTGAATGTCTGCATTAAATGTTCCTATTCAATCACTGTTCTTGCCATTTCTCTTCTTTGCCTTGTCTTATTTAAATCTTCATCAATACGTATAATCTACTCTACTGGCACTGGCCCTTGACAGCTGAATGACACTGGGTGGAGCTTAGTGCAGTAAGAGGGCAGGATTTAATCTCAGCTTGGGGAGAAGTCACAACTACTTATACAACCTGGTCCTAGGAACTCTACTCTCCATGTGTACAGGATATGATCCTATGACAAGCGCAGATGCTTGCATGCGATGAGGACATGCTAGGTTCACTTTAAGGGTAGCTATAGACATAGGATGGTCACTGCCTCAGTATTCCAACTTCATCAGGAATGGATGACGAGCACAGCATGGGACAGCTGTTTTACAGGATAAAAGCTAATCAGCTCTGTTTGATTTACCAGACAACCATTAGGGCCCTTTCACACTGATGCACTTTGGTACAGCTTAAGGGCCCTTTCTCACTGATGCGCTTTTGATACATTCCCATTGACTTACAATGGAAGATGCCTTATTGGTATGCTTTTGAAAAACTGCACCAAAGATGCAGCATGCAGGACTTTTCAAGGTGCAGCACACCTGCAGTGTGAACAGTTACATAGGATTTAATAGGAAATAGTTTTCAGATGATTTTGTCCTGGAAAAGCAAGGCAAAAGTGGACCAGTATGAAAGGGGCCTTACTCTTTCATTCGAGGCCTGATTTAGACCATGGGGAGTCTAGGGCATTTCAGGATTGATGAGTCCCTGATACACACGAATTAAAACACTTGGCAAATCACCAAAATTACACAACAAACTCTGTATATTGTATGTCATTGTAACTGACAAGTTATACTATCCATACATAAAAAGGTTTCATGAGTTATATATCTAAAGTAAATACTTGTGTATACATATCAATACATACCTGCAAACTCCAAACAGATTTTTAGTTAAGACAAATTTCAAACAACATAGCTATGATGCAACGTATGCTTTGGTTTCCATATATAACATTGATTGATTCAACAATTTATACAACAAAATTAAACTCTAAACCTGTCAATGCAAAAGTTGAGAGTTTATCTACGCCAAGTACAGTGAGGGGAAATTACGAAGATTGGAGTAGACAGAATCTGGAGCAGCCGTGTATGGCAACCAACCTGGTTCTAGCTTTCTTTTTCAAAGCTTAACTGAACAAGCTGAAGCTAGAAGCTGATTGGTTGCCATTTGCAGCTGCTCCAGATTCTGTTTGCTTCAATAGTAGTAAATTCACTCAAGTAAGTTCTACAAACATCCAGCTATTTACATCACACTACAATGTCTACAAAAAGTCTTCCTTTCTACACTAGGCATCTGAAAAATGTTTAATGAACTCCTCAAACCGTATCATATTTAGAACATGGCTCTCTACATCCAGTTGGCACAGAGCACTAAGGCCTTGTTTACACAGGCGGATCAGTTGCGTTTTGTCCTTCACCTGACCACCTACCTTCAAAAGAACATTGTGGACATTAAGATGTGTATACATTTTCATGGCCGAGAATCTTTTCATTATGGTGTGGCAATTTTAATTCCACAGATAGGGTTTGGCAAGCAGTGCTGTTCATCAATCTCACCCATTGAAGTCAATGGGACTGAGCTATAACCACGGGCCAAGAATTGGCCTAGCGGTTGCAGCTCACTCTCGCTGACTTCAGAATGAATGAAGCAGAGCTTTACCCGCGGTTGTGGTGCAGTAAAGCAACGTACAATCCCTGTTCAATCATAACAGGGATTAGATAGATAGGGGAGGTTTTAAAAAAATTATGACAAATGCCATCCTAAGCACAAATATTATCCACCATTACTACTGTAACTTTCAATGCAATAGCGCCTGTTGCACTTAAAGTATAACTAAAGGCAAAACCTTTTTTTGGATAAAGCGGAGAAGGATTAGAACCCTCTGTCTGGTTTTTCTGTGTTGCGGTCCGAGCCCCTGTTAGGGAGATTCACTTTCTCTATTAGTCCTGTTTACTGTTATCATTGAAAGTGAAATTAAAAGAAACATTTTGGGTTGTCCCAAGAACTGAAATAGTGGGGATATCTTCCAATGGGGACACTAGTTCTGGTGACCCTGGGGATTCCCTCACTTTAGAGGATTTCCTTTCACTTCCTGTTTTGACTATGGGACAGGAAGTGATTGGAAGTCCCCCCAATGGGACACAAATGGCAAAAAAAACTGACAGGGGTTATTAATACTCCCTTACTCTATCCAAAGTTTGCCCTTAGTTAAATTACACTTTTGAGTATTGGTCTACTGTAGTTAAATATTCTTATCCAGAATATATAGGAATGTTAATTCCACCTGAAACATAGCACGCATGTGGCTTTCCTGCTGTTCTGTAGCCAAATAGCTGTATATCTGCAGTAAGAGGTCTAAGGCACTGCTGTATCTGCCTGCTAGTGTGATCCTTGGTAATGTCAGCTCTATATTGTTTACTGTTCTCCTTGCTGGAGAGGAATCTGTACATGAGGACCAGCATTACAAGGCCTTATTGTTGACTCCTGAGTGCCTGTTTTTCTGTTTTAATTTTTTTTGTAGTCCTTTATTCTCTGCTTGCCTTTTTGAGCACAGCTTCCACAGCACAGGTCTTCTTTAAGTACACCTAAACTGTTGCTATAGATTTAGAGCCTTTGTGATCTTTTATGAATACAGAAAACCATAAAAATTACTAGTTTAGCTCTATCATTTTACGAAGAACAGTGCTACAAACGTGCAAGTCTTTGGCTCAAAGTCTAATACAAGCCTTGGAGCCATATGCAAACAAAAGAAACAAATTGCAACAACTATTAAATGTTCCTTTCCCTGCTATCTCTGCTAAGGTTAATACCAGCTTTCCATGTTACAAAAAGGCAGGATATAGAAGTATACAGGACGCATTGTCCATGAAAGAGTTCAGAGGAATCTGTGTTGCCAAATGGTGTTCCCCACCCAGTTACTAAACACAGGATACCAGTCCTTCTGTTTACTTCTCACAATTGAATGCACACAAAAAAGGTCTTTGCTGGGCTCTGTTGACAGGTCAGTAGCCAGTGTTAAAATACTGAAATATCCTGATAAAACTTGCAGTTTTGTTCCCCTCCCTCCAGCTCCTGTCAAAGGTCTGTTTTTCCTTTCTTGGGTTACTCCCTACAGCCTAACATAAACTGTCATACTAGGGCAGGACAAGCTGCTCTGTTATACATCTCTGATAAACTGGGTATGAAGGATTTGTATTCTCCACTGGTAGAAACAAGTTTTCAAATGGAGTGTGCATTGCTGCTAGTGAATCTGTCTTGGTGGCTTCATATAGTGGAGAGATATCCCCACCAGAATTTCCATTTCTGTTTAAAATGCAATAGAAACCATTAGCCAAACACATGTGTAAAGAGACAATGTCACTGACCTATTCAGGACTAAAGTGCCAGCATCTGTGAAAAAATACCACTCTAATGCTTTTTTCCCCCACTTGTTCCTCCATCACAACCAGTACCAAAATACCCATTGTCAGCTTATGTTGGAGGATAGATGGGATGGTGATGTCATCCTCTCTGTCATTCAACATCATTCAGGCCTTTCGATTGGATACTGTCACACAGGAGAAGGTCACCCATACCAGGTATTGTACTCCAGATATGATGGAGGCAGGAGTGGCGGGGGATCACTGGAGAAGGAGGATCAGACATTGTCAGTTTTCACTGAATGATCAGCATGAGTGTTTCTGTAAATGTCCAGCTGTAAGAATGCAAACACTTTGTTTTTGGCCTAGTGGAATCCGCAAAAGTAGTGTGACAATTATTGAAGTATCCTAGCGCTGTAAGAAGCAATCAGGAGATTCTGTCCATTGGCATCCTAAACTAAATATTCTCTATTGTCTTCTATAACTTTCTGTGCTCCTCCATTCCCTCACAAAACTGAGATACTGGTAGGGCCATGTTTCCAATTCTGGATCCTGTAGAGCAGGGGTGTCAAACTCAATTTCATTGCGTGCTGCATCAACGTTATTGTTGCCCTCAGAAGGTCGGTTGTATTTGTAAGATTTTATGTGCAGCGCACCCCCCCTTACATCAACCTAGCAGAGGAGTTCTGACCTCCTCTGTGCTGCCGACTGCTGATACAAGGTGGGAGTGGAGACGAATGGGGAGCTGAAGCTGTAGGAAAGGTGTGAGGGTCACATGAAATGACCTGGTGGGCCAGGTTTGGCCCACGGGCCTTGTGTTTGACACATGTGCTGTCGAGATACCACTATTAGCTCCCAAAATAACACCCTTCTGGTAGTATAACCTCTTTTACAAAGAACATCTTGTTTTTCTGGTCCTAACTTGTCTTAGAAAATAGTTTAGATAAACTTATGAAGAATGACTATATTTCTGCTGATGGTGGGATGAAATGTTTGGACAACTGCTATACAGAAAAAAGCCATCGTTTTCCTCTGCTACCTATAGGCACAGACCTAAAATGTCTAATAGCAAATTGGTCCTTAGATATCAGTTTTGATAAGACCAAACTTTATTATCCTCCAAAACTGCCACAACATGTTGTCATTGCCTACTCTGGGCTAATCTATATCATATCATTCCCATATGACTTGTTGTCTGAGAATGTGGGCAGCACAGTGGATAAATGGTTAGTACTTCCGCCTGGCAGTACTAGGGTCGCTGGTTCAAATCCCAACCCCGGCACCACCTGCCTGGAGTTTGCTTGTTCCGAGTTTGCTTGTTCTCCCTGTGACTGCGTGGGTTTCCTCCGGGTACTCCGGTTTCCTCCCACACTCCAAAGACATGCTGGTAGGTTAATTGGCTCCTGTCTAAATTGGCCCTAGTATGTGTATGTATGAATGTGAGTTAGGGACCTTAGATTGTACGCCCCTTGAGAGTTAGGGACTGATGTGAATGTACAATATATATGTAAAGTGCTGTGTAAATTGACAGCGCTATATAAGTACCTGAAATAAATATGATGGCGGCACAGTGGCTTAGTGGTTAGCACGTCAGCCTTGCAGTAAATGGGTCATGGGTTCGATTCCCGACCATGGCACCTCCTGCATGGAGTTTGCATGTTCTCCCTGTGCTTGCGTGGGTTTCCTCCGGGTGCTCCGGTTTCCTCCCACACTCCAAAGACCTGCCGGTAGGTTAACTGGATCCTGTCTAAATTGGCCCTAATATGTGTATGTATGAATGTAAGTTAGGGACCTTAGATTGTACACCCCTTGAGGGTTAGGGACTGATGTGAATGTACAATATATATATATATGTGTAAAGCGCTGCGTAAATTGACAGCGCTATTTAAGTACCTGAAATAAATGAATACAAAATAAATAAATAAATTACACAGGTTTATAAACTTACGTTGTTCAAAATGAGTTGTGCAACTATTAGTAAAATTAGGTACATTCAAGAAAGTTGCTTCAGTCGCAGATAATTTATCTTAATGAAGAGAACTTCTTTCTTTACACGCTTTTAAGAGATCCACTCTCTTTGCAAGGTCTCAATGCCTGACATGGATTCTTTTTTTCAGGTTGAATTTCTTTTCTAAATAATCTCCGATTTTAAAGTTAGTGAAGTTACAAAGGTATGCTGTTAAGGTCAGAGAGCTTCACTGCTGACGTGCTTTCCTGAGCCTAGCAACCAACCATCAGTTTCAGAATACTAGTTGCCAGGGTCAGAGGGGCATTGCAATGGAACCACTGGGACTATTGCAGACAATGGTGAACCAAGACATTGAATTTTAGTTAACACAATGGGAAGATACAGCCTAATACTTTGAAACATGACAAAGAATACAACAGATGAACCTCACAGCTATAATGTGTGCAGCCTTTATGTTTAGAACAGTGTACTCCAAACCACTGAGCAAGACAATTATTGGACCACTAGGCTTCTCTGCTAGCCCAATGGCCAACTTAAAAAAAAAAAAAATCACAGACTTGGATCAAATTAGGATGGCCCCAGATGGGCAGAGATCTCCACTAGCTAGCAAAAATCATTGTTCGTTGGACCATCACTAATAGTTATCATGCTGTCTATAGTCATGACAGATGCAAAAGTTAGAAACCAACCAAATTCTGTAATTAAAATTAGTAAAACCTAAAAAGTTTTTAGTAATCCACATACACACTTGGCAGGTTGTAGCAAACACGGAACACACTCAGCACTGCTGAGTGTGAAATTACACTTTTAAAACACAGTCTTCTACTGTTATGCTGGCTCAGTTCCCATCGTTATTTGAACACCACTATAATAGTGCTATAATACTGAACATCAGTGAATATCAGCCTCAACACATTGGGGTTTGTTTGCATCAAAATACAATACAGGCAGTGCCAGGTTGCACAGTTACCTGCTCCCACTTCTCTCCCCCCCCAGTCTTCTGGGACACAGCACGGGTCTTAGAAGACAGTGAGGCCAATGACAAGGCACAGCGCGCCCCATGCATGCACAGTCAGAGCTGTCCGTGAAGCTGCAATGAGTCATAGTTGGCTGCCGACAGTTAAGATGCCAGCCCCAGGGACCCAAGACTGCTTAAGAAACTGGCTGGGTGAGGACAGCGCTGGATTGCTAGACAGGTGAGTGTTTACTAAAAGTCAGCAGATACAGTTTTTGGAACTGTTGACTTTATATTTTTAAAGAAATGACTGAAGAACCGCCACAGTATACCTTAATCCATTATAGACTTACTTATCAGGATTCTTCAGCTGCTACCTTGGAAACTGCTACAATGTCATATAAACAAATGCTAAGTAAACACCCTATTCTAACTGTGTGGGAATGGCTGCAGTGGGCTTAGGAATAGGGCGGCCCTTAAATCAGTAAACATCCTGGCCTGTATATTCAAAGTAAGCTTCAGGGTTGCCAAGGCTGATGACAGAAGGTAAATTCTGCCACTGTTCTGCCACTAGGAACAAATTGCCAGTGGCAGGATCACTAAAGAGGCTGCCTATTTGTCCCTATGGAATCGTTTCCTCCATAGCCTGATGCATTGAGATTTGATTTCATAATGTGGCTGGCCTGAATGCTGTTAATCGCTAGTGATGGGAATGACATCTTGCTGCCTCAGCTATAGGAGGAGTGGCGTAGTAACCCATCTAACATGGAGTAAGAAAAGGCAGTATATGGACAACTTTACAGAATAATGGATTTACTGTAATGGCATCTTTACAACTTTGCTAATGAGTGTAATTCTGAACATTCACAAGTAGACCTCTTTGTTGGTGCTGACCAAAGATCTGAAGGTTGATGTTGGTCTAAATGACCGATGAGGCCTCGTGTTGGTTGCAAGCTTCTCCTTTTCAGTTTAGATTTAATTTTGTTTCTTTTCCTTGGCCAGTCATGTTTTTACTAATCATTTTTACAATCACTTACAATCACGTCAGAAACCTTTTAGCATGCGGAAAGGCACCTGTAGCCAAAGATATTCGTTGCTTAAAAAATGCTAGTTATCACGCGTTTGTTATCTGTACAGTACCCAATTATTGCAAGTGCAGCTATGGGCTTTGACACAGACAAAAAGAGCACACAGATTTAATGAATGAAGATGGTCATAGATACCTTAGGGTGGTCGGAATGTGCAGGCATGATCCAAGGGCTGGGTGATGCTGAGCTTCATTCGACCCAGAAAAGGGGGAACAAATTTTGTAAATCATGGACTTTGTGTGGAAGACAGCATAGCTGAAAAGGTTAGCGCTATTTGGAAGCTAGAATTGGGTTTTAAAACAAAGTGTAGTAACTCAACCACCAATCAGAATGAATCCTCAACCTTTCATATCCAACTGTTTGTCAAGGATAACTGTTCTTTGCACACGGTCAATATTCTTTTATCTGCTGAATAATCCTAATAGTATACAGATACCATAACGGGACACTATTCCTCAATGGGAGTAGCTTTTTAAGAAGAAACAAATAAAAATGAAAGCTATCACTGATGTGATTTCATCCAATTATCAGAAACGATGGATGCTTCTTACACGTGAAAATATGACACTAGAGGTTATTTTAACATTGAGTCATGTAAAAAGGAAACAGCCTCGTAAAGGTTTACTCCCCAGCACTCCGGGGGATAAATGTGTCGCTACTAGGAGGGGTTCTTTCCTGTCTATCTCAGCCAAACTGAATCTTTGATTTGCCTTTAGCATTGTGCTAAAACTTCCAACAAATGGATCTTCTTTTTTTTTTCCTGTATCACAATAAAGAAAATGAACAGCGGTAATGGGGTCACCTGCGACAACGCTGTAGGCCCTGGCCAGGACACCAGAGACTCATACAAGCCGATAAATCTATAAGAAATGTGCATTTTTATCATTTTATTACTGTATGCGACCATCCTGCCCTTACACTTCCTTCATCTGCCTCGAGTGTACATCTGAACTCGCATTGTCTCGCAGCATGCTTCCCGGCATAAAAAAAAAAAAAAAAAAGAAGAAAAACAAACTAAATACTGAGAAAGCAAAGGCGTACTATGTCTAATAAACCACGCAAGAGGTTAATATGAAGTGGCAGGTGAACTTCTCGCTGACTCAAGAATGATTGAGGCAGCCCTGCACTTCATTGTATTTCTTCAAACATAGAGTTAAGAGATCCTTTTTCCAAAACGCAAAAAAAAAAAAAAAAAATTTGATGTCTTTGAATGGAAAGAGGCACAAAATAACAACAGGGGGTGAAAGCTTGACAGCCACAGGGGAGAAGATCCATAATTCTTTCCTGTCTTTTTTTTTTCTTGAATCTTAGAAAAAAAAAATCTGCAGAAGGAGCGCAAACCTCGAGAGGCTACAGCCATTTCCTGTGATCAAGAATAAAATACTTCAAAAGTTGGTTTTTACCAATTCTGTTGATCAATTGCGCCTCCTTCTCCCTTCCTTTCCTTCTAGCGCCTTCCCTTTTTTTTTTTTCTGTTTACATCTGATGTGACTCAATGACAAGCGGTGTCTGAGCCGCTGAAACAAATCTGTCATGTTGATTTATGAGTGCGTCAAACCACGACTTGTCCAAACTGAAGCTTGCAGTTCATTAATTAGAGAGTTGTGACTTTGAAGTCGGCTCTCAGACTGTGGTTTTTAACATTTGGCTTAATTTGTATGCTCTTGAATGTGGCTCTCTAAGGGGAAAAAAACTGAAATTCCCTTCTTGTCTTTGAACTTCTTTTGACCGCACAATAATCATTCCTTTGTCCGGAGTGATGCCTGCATCCCAGAGTCATTAACGCGCATTGAATTGCTACTGATGAGTAAGCCCCGCTGAATTAAAGAAACAGCCTGCAAAACAAAGCTAAGAGCATTTTGCACTGCGATATCTCACAATTACATGCGTTTCCCTCCCCGTGCCATTTCCATTTTAATTACTGTTGGCCTGTTAGATTTACATTTTAGACACTTTTTAATCTGTTCCCTTTTTCTACAAGACTCAAGTGCTCCTTATAATAGAAACGGATGGGAGAAGACACAATGTAGGTGCCCGACTTAATATAGGCAAGTAGCTTTGTCTTGAGAGAGTTCTGACATCTATCGTACCCAATAGTGTTTACAATGCAGGCAGAAATATCGTTCTGCTATTCAGCAATGTGCTTTGTGTAGCAAATACCAGTGGACGATCAAAGATGTATGGGGAACACGCGGTGAAAAATACTTGCTGACGATACGACTCATTAGTATCACTAGCAATAATCAGCATCCTGGATCTGTAAGCAGTGAAAGTTTGTAGCGAGCATTCAACCAAATGCAATTCTAACTAGGAGTAAATGCCTAATGATCGAAGCCATATAAAGTCAACAAAAATACATTCAAAGGCCACTTTATTAGGTGGCACTGTTCAAATGCTTGGTAACACAAATTGCTAATCAGCCAACCACATGGCAGCAACTCAATGCATTTAGGCATCTAGACAAGGGGGAAGACAACTTGCTGAAGTTCAAACTGAGCATCAGAATGAGGAAGAAAGGGGATTTAAGTGTCTTTGAATGTGGCATGGTTGTTGGTGCCAGACGCGCTGTTTTGAGTATTTAAAAAACTGTTGATCTAATGGGATTTTCAGGCACAACTATCTCTAGAGTTTACAGAGAATGGTCCGAAAAAGGGAAAATATCCAGTAAGCAGCAGTTGTGTGGACAAAAACGCCTTGTTGATGTCAGAGGAGAATGGGCAGACTGGTTTGAGATGATAGCAAAGCAACAGTAACTCATGTCAATATGGACCAAAATCTCAGAGGAGAGGTGACTTCAAAATAATCTGAATTAAGGCAGTTCTGAGGGCAAAAGGGGTCCAAACGGATACTAGCAATGCGTATCTAATAAAGTGGACGGTGAATGTATATCCACCCATATCAACTTCATTTATTTTCAACTTTATTGTATCTCCAAATGAATTCCTCACCACTGTCTGCAAAATGCTCAGTTGTGACTACATGTTCAGTTTTTGCATTAACTGCACACAAGTTGTATTGCTCAAAGTTTCTGTATGATGTGCAAACCATGGAACCCTACATCTTCTTTCACTCTTTACCTTCCTAAGTATTGCACAGCTTTTCTAAGTTAGTATATGCAAACTTTACAATTAATGAAACAAAGCATTGTTTCAATATGGAACGTTAAGATTCCAAAATGTTCAAGGTAGCAGGGCTTGTGAGGTCTAAAGGCATTCTAAAGACAGCTTTATCTTTCCTCCATAACATTTGGGAAAAGAACAGGAGAGGGACTGATCAAAGTTGCAGTCCAGTAGTAGCACTTGGTGAACCAGTTTTCTGTGCAAAGGATATTCCCTGTACCCACTGAATGGGGATATTGTTGTTCTATGTGGTACTACTGGACACTGCATAAGGGGCCCATCTTTCACCTAGATTTCAAAAATTTATTGACAGACACATGATCTAAACATTTACTATGTGGCAAAGTCCTTACAAAGAAAGACCATTACAGCAATCTACAAATATAGTATTACTTTAAAATGTATAGTAAAATAAATCTGAAACTTCTATTGAAGAACATTTTGGAATAAATATTTCACTGCAATCTTATTGAGTAGAATGCTATCCTTGCCAGAAGAAACATTTTAGCATCTAAGGGTGCTTTACAGTTCTTTTTAAATGTATTTCTTGAATGTTTTTCTTTGTTGTAAAAAGTCTCATTCACCATCAAAATGCAAGTTGTGTTTTGTATGTACCTGAGCTAGTGGGCCATGCAGGTCCATCAAGTATGGACAACTGTTACAGAGTTTTGAAAACTGAAACAGAGGGAAAATCAAGGCTATATTTACAGTGGCCAATCAAGTGTGAACATTCATTCACTGTCTGAAGGAAGTGAGTGAAATCTGATTGGTTGCTAGCAGCAACACAAGGTTTCAAAGCTCTAGTGTTCAAACATGAATGCAGTTAAATAGACAACAGAGAGGACTAAAAATTGGGAAAAGAGAAATATTGTACCTTGTCTCATTCAATACATTAAGAGATACACCTAAAAAATGTAATCCTGGCTAGCTCTTGTGCTTTAGTGATGGTTCCACAAAGCAGCACAGTAACATCTTAATAACCACTTGGTCTTTTTCTGCACATGCCAAATAACATCGCCGTAGACATGATTGTACTTATGAAGATAATTAGAGGAAAAGAAAAACACAAATTAAGTTTATCCTAATTAAATCCTGATTAGCATTGCTCTTTGCATCGGAAACACTGATATCAATCAGAAGCTTCTACAAAAGACCAAACTTATGATCAAACTGCTCACTAAAGGAATCTACAGCCATGACCTGCCAGTTGGCTGTGGATTCACTATCGATCCACCTAATGATCTTTTTTTTCCCATAGCTAAGTACGTGAATATAACAATCAGAAAGAGGTTTATACACTATATTGCCAAAAGTTTTGGGCCAGCCCTCCAAATCATTGGATTCAGGTATTCCAAACACCTCCATGGCCAGAGGTGTATAAATTTAAGCACCTCGGCGTGCAGACTGCTTCTACAAACATTTGTGAAAGAATGGGTCACTCTCAGGAGCTCAGTGAATTCAAGCGTGGTACCATGAAAGGTTGCCACCTGTACAATAAGTCCATCCGTGACATTTCCTTGTTACTAAATATTCCAAGATCAACTGTTAGTGGTTTTATAACAAAGTGGAAGCAACTGGGAACAACAGCAATGTAAAATGACAGAGCGAGGTCAGCGCATGCTGAAGCGCACAGTGCGCAGAAGTCACCAACTGTCTGCAGAGTCAATAGCTAAAGACCTCCAAACTTCATGTGGCCTTCATATTAGCACAACAACAGTGTGTAGAGAGCCTCATGGAAAGGGTTTCCATGGCCGAGCAGCTGCATCCAAGCCTTACATCACCAAGTGCAATGCAAAGCGTCGGATGCCGTGGTGTAAAGCACGCCACCACTGGACTCTAGAGCAGTAGAGATGGGTTCTCTGGAGTAAAAAATCACGCTTCTCTGTCTGGCAATCTGATGGATGTGTCTGGGTTTGGCGGTTCCCAGGAGAACAGCACTTGCCTGACTGTACTGTGACAAGTGTAAAGTTTGGTGGAGGGGGGATTATGCTGTAGGGTCATTTTTCAGGGATTGGGCTTGGCCCCTTAGTTCCAGTGAAGGGAACTCTTAGTGTGTCAGCATACCAAGACATTTTGGACAATTTCATGCTCCCAACTTTGTGGGAACAATTTGGGGATGGTCCCTTCCTGTTCCAACATGACTGCGCACCAGTGCACAAAGCAAGGTCTATAAAGACATGGATAAGCGAGTTAGGGATGGAGGAACTTGACTGGCCTGCACAGAGTCCTAACCTCAACCAGATAGAACACCTTTGGGATGAATTAGAGCGGAGACTGTGAGCCAGGCCTTCTCATCCGACATCAGTGCCTGACCTTACAAATGCGCTTCTGAAAGAATGGTCAAATATTCCCATAGACACACTCCTAAACCTTGTGGACGTCGTTCCCAGAAGAGTTGAAGCTGTTATAGCTGCAAAGGGTGGGCCAGTTCAATACTGAACCCTTTGGACTAGGACTGGGATACCATTAAAGTTCATGTGCGTGTAAAAGCAGACGTCCCAATACTTTTGGCAATATAGTGAAACTTGACAATACAACTTCATAGTCATTAAATAGCATGCAAGGAATGTATAAGGTATGTATAGCCAATATCTCCATAGTATAGTCCGAATAATAAAACATAATTTGTGATTGGCTGCTATAGGTTACAGCCCTATTATCACTATCCTTCAGCTATCCCCTTATGTTATCTATATTTGCAACCAGTTAACTCATCAAAAGTATTTTGGCTGTCCCACATAAAAAGCCAATGTTAAAGTATAACTATAGGCAAAACTTTTTTTTTTTTAGTTTTGGAAAGAGATGGATTAGAACACCTATTAGGGTTTTTTTTTTTCTGTCTGTGCCCCCATTGGGGATATTCATCCTCTCTATTTGTTCTCTTTACCTTTATCATCGAAAATGAAAGTAAAAGAAAACACTAAATTTTGAGATGTCCCTAGAGAAGGGGACACTAGTTTGGGTGGTCTGGGATTCCGAAAGAGTTCCCTTAATTTGTAGGGATTTTCTCTCACTTCTTGTTTTGGCTGTAAGACAAGAAGCGAGGCAAACTCTCCCACTCACCGATGGCAAAATATAAACAGACATGGGTTATAACCCTCCCATACTTTATCCAATATGAAAAAAAAAACGTTTTGCTTATAGTTCTTCTCTAACTTGTATTTTCCTTTCTGTTACAAACGCTACCTCTGCTTTTTATTTGCTTTGGTCTTATACATCAGTCCCTGTTTCAATAGGCCAAATGTTTAAAGTGAACAAATCATTAAAAAAAGTTTCCCAGCGAAGGTATACCTTTAAAAGAAGGGTGTAAATAATCCCCTTTCCCATCACCCACTCTGCCAGATAGTGGGCCAATCCAAAGAAATCATTCCCCCGAAGTCTGCTGGAAATCTGTCACTTCTGGGAGTGTCGATTTCTCTAGAATTCCCCCACAGCTCCTACTGGTTACTGCTGTTGTGTGGGCTGTGAGGGATCAGCATTTCTGGAAGTGTCAGTTTCCCTGGGGAATTTACATAAAGACGAAAAGCAGCAATTCCACATCAAGGGCTGTGGGAAAGGTGAGTATTTATACTGTTCTTTTAAAAAGTATGCCTTCTCTGGAAAATTTTTATATAGTGACAGGGTTATTTTGAAGTAAAATATAAATAACAAAGTAATAGAAAAATAACAAAGTAATAGAACTACAGGAAAGCTTGTATGTGTGACTGAGTTGAACACCCAACTCAGTCACATTCCATCAGCAATTCAAATCAGAGCTTTGGCATGCCCATTGAAGCCCCATTTTGCATTTTACATTTTGTTTAGATGCCAAGCTCACTTCAACAATCACTGATCTCTATGGAGCAACCATCTGACCAGGCATCTTGCTGTGGATATTAACTTGAGTGCAACCAGCATTTGATACACAGTATAAAAGCAATAATGCAATGAATTCCAAAAGACTATATGCAAATGAAAAAAAAGATGGAAGAAATGCAGATTCATATTTTAACATAACTCAAAAGATCCTAAAGTAGAATTGTGGTCAGGCTACAGATACTCAAAAATTTACATATTCCTATCAAACAGTAAATAAATTCTAAAATAGGCCTCCACTGACCTCTGTAGCTGCAGGTAATGTAGAGTAATTCATCCTCAAATTTTGCAACAGAAGCTTCCCAGTTTTATTTTTTCTCTGCAGATCAACACCCGATTCCAGCACTGAGTAGACATCCTGACAGTCTTTTAACCTCTAATGTAAAAACAGAGCAGGTGCACAAAAAAAGAGGATGAGAGCAGAGTGCTGAAACCTGACTTGTACAACTTCACTACTTTTATCATGAACTTTGTGGATGAATTACTCCACAGTGATTATAACAACAGTTAGGTCAGTGAAGGCTTGTTGTAGAACATATTTGCTGCTTAAGAATGTGTAAATACTTACCGTATTTTCCGGCGTATAAGACGACTTTTCAACACAAGAAAAACTTCTGAAAAGTCGGGGGTCGTCTTATACGCCGGTATACGGCGAGCCAGTGTCAAGGCGGCACTTTTTCGAGGGGCGGGGCGGCGTTGCGCCGCCCCCCCCACCTCCTTCAACGGACACTAAGTACAGGGGTGGGCAGAGGGGCTGCTGTACCTTACCTGGCTCCAGTCCCGGTCCCACGACAATCCGGTCCAGGAAGCGCAGCTGCTCCTTCTTTCAGTTCGGCCGCTCGATGGTCGCGCGGGCGCTCAGCTCCGCATCCTCACCGGTGATTGGGCGCCAGCACTGGAAAGGCACACAGGCAACCAATCACCGGCCAGGAGGCGGAGCCGAGCGGCCCCGCGAAAATCTGAAAGAAGGAGCAGCCGCTGCTCTCCCCCACTGACACTAACGATGGGGCACTATTCCTCCCCCACTGACACTAACGATGGGGCACTATTCCTCCTCCACACTGACACTAACGATGGGGCACTATTCCTCCCCCACTGACACTAACGATGGGGCACTATTCCTCCTCCCCACTGACACCAACGATGGGGCACTATTCCTCCTCCCCACTGACACCAACGATGGGGCACTATTCCTCCTCCCCACTGACACCAATGCTGGGGCACTATTCCTCCCACTGACACCAATGATGGGGCGCAATTCCTGCCACTGATACCAATGCTGGGGCACTATTCCTTCCACTAATACCAATGATGGGGTGCTATTCCTCCCACTGACACCAATGATGGGGCACTATTCCTCCCACTGACACCAATGATGGGACACTATTCCTCCCTCTGACACTAATGATGGGGTGCTATTCCTCCCACTGATACCAATGATGGAGCACTATTCCTCCCACTGACACTAATGGGGCACTTTTCCTCCCACTGACACCAATGATGGGGCACGATTCTTCCCACTGTCACCAATGATGGGACACTATTCCTCCCACTGACTAATGATGGGGCACTATTCCTCCTACTGACACTAATGATGGGACACTATTCCTCACACAGTGACACTAATGATGGGGCACCATCATTGGTGTCAGTGGGAGGAATAGTGCCCCATCATTAGTCAGTGGGAGGAATAGTGCCCCATCATTGGTGTCAGTGGATGAAATAGTGCCCCATCATTGGTGTCAGTGGGAGGAGTAGTGCCTCATCATTGGTATCAGTGGGAGGAATCGTGCCCCATCATTGGTGTCAGTGGGAGGAATAGTGTCCCATCATTGGAATACCATACTGAAATAGCATACCATATTGAAATCAAATCTGATGTTTTTTCATTTTTATTTGGTGTGCGTTGGAAGAGGGGTAGTTTTATACGGCGAGTATAGCTCAAATCCTATATTTTAACAGGAAAAGTAGGGGGTCGTCTTATACGCCGGAAAATACGGTAAGTTTCAATATCTTGGTCTCAGTTTTCCTTAAAGCTGAACTGCAGCAAAAATGAAGACAAACCAATCAAAATTCCTATGTAATAATGAACCATGTAAGACACCTGATAAACTGCTGTATTTTTCTTTAAGAAAGAAAAAAAAAACACAGTGCTAGAAACATTGTACTTTACCCTGACAGCTGGTGGACTAGGTTGTCTCTTATTTTGTCTAAGCCTTTTTCACTCTGACCTACACACCTCCCTATGGCTGCATGTGTACATCAACTCAACTCGGTCACACATCCTGCGCTGCTGGTGGGCAAAGTCAATTGCTGTGTACTTTGTCCTGCCATGAAAACATTTACCCATGGACTGACACAAGAAAATTGGGAAATTACACATTATGTAGGCATTACTGTTACTTCTTCATGGCCGTTCCTTTACTCAATGGACACGTATAGGATTACTTAGCAGCTGGGGGAGAAAGTCCATGAATAGTCAGTGACATCACATGCAGAAACTTCTTGACTTCTTTTAACATACTTGCAAAACATGGAATTTATTTTTATTTTGGAGCTTCTGCACTGCATCATATGGATTAAAAATTTAAGGAAGTCAATGAACTAAACTACACTTTGAATAATGAGTTGCTACATATTGTTGATACTATGGCCGGATTCCTTTTCAATTTCTTTTTTTTTGTTTGTTTACAGAAGCCTAGAGTTCAGCTTTAATTTCAAAATCAAAGTTTTTAAAGTGCCATGCAAGGCAAAGCTACAGCTGTGTTAAATGCTGGCCCCTAGAGGCTATACTTTCCTAACCTTTGCTACGCTGCTGCTCTGTTCTTTCACAGGACTTTCTCTCTTCACACACAGGGATGACTGGAGCAGTAATGGACTCTGTTGAAAGAAACTAAAGCTCAGCCGGAAAAAGAACACAGTTAATACTCACCTGTGCTGCTGCTTTTGCTGCAAATCTCACTCTCTACTGCTGTGCTCTGTGGTTTCTCCCGTTGGCCCATACATCTCTATGGTATCCTGATGTGATGTAGGAATCAGTGGAAGGAACCACAGAGTGCAGCAGGGGATCAGACATCCGACACTCCCAGAGTAACTGGATGCAAAATATTCTTCAGGCAGTGCTAGCTCTACAACAGAAGAAACATTGGTAGCGAAGGCAGCAGCACAGGTGAAAAATGACTGTTTTATAACAGGCTGAGCTTTGTTCTTTTTGTGGTGGTGGCAAGGTCACTTTAAGCACATGCAGCTGTGACGGCCAACACGGGCAAAGCACAGGTTCACTTTAAGCCCTACCTGAATGTAACCAAAGTTCACTATTCTACATCGTGTTTTACAAGGATATGACAATCAAAACACTTCTACAAAAACTGAGACATTTGCAAGAGAATATAATATAATAATACAAGGATATATTCAACTGAAATTGACTGTATTAGACCATTCAGCCATTACAGAGATGGGGGAGTGTTGATAAAGGGTCACTTCAACTCAAACCAATATTGGTGTAGAAGAAGGTGAGCTCAGTTATCCAGAGACACATCTCTGTTAATCTATTTTTGGGATTTTTGCACCATGGCTCCCATATTTACTAGCTGCTGCCATAATGAGGGAATGAGGGTATCATTTTCACTGAAACATGGGGTATGAGACACCAGGGCAGCAGACTGGCGTAGCAGTTTTAGAGCCTGATAAGCCAATGGGAAATTCAGTCCATCAGCCTCTATTTACAATGCTATGGCAGACTGACCCTGTATGATACAAGCAAAACTTTGTTTTTTACCTCTTTTGGCTGTTTTCCTGCATGTTGTTGTTGTAAGAGCTGAAGCTGCAGCTGTTCCTGTTGTTTCTTGTAAAACTCCTGAAGCTGCTGCTGTGAGAAAGAGGTATAATAGTGTCAGTTACAGCATATTAAGTGACAGTCCTGGAACTTCTTTTTCTGTGTGTGAATATACGTGTGAGACACAAAAAGTGATTTGAAATATCACATTCTTTTATCTGCGATGCTCTGACCTTTCCTTAGAAATCTGACAATAAATCCAGCCTGCTCAGACGATTCTTGGCGATGCAGTTCGAAAAGTAATTTCCAAAATGTACTGATAGAAAACATGCCTTGTGGTTTTTTTTTCCTCCTTTCCTTCTGAGCAGCCTAATTAAAAGAAGGCGAGGGATGACCTTTGTTTGTTACAACAAAGACGCTGTGCCCTTGTGGAGGAGCATGGTAAATCCAGCTTGTAAAACACATGCATCCATTTACAATGATGGGCTTTGAGTCTATTTACTTCTGGCTACTGTAAGGACCCTAATCCCTTCAATTTCATTACAGAACAGTGGGTGGACTAGAAATAGTAACAGATGTTCAATAAAAAGACAGATATATATATATATATATATATATATATATATATATATACATACATACATACATATACACACACACATTGCATCCTGTACTGCACATTACATAATTTGAACCACTGCACTTTGCACATCGTGTTGCCCACTATATACTAAAGGCTGCTGCACATGTACACCATTTTGTATGTTACACACTGCAGACTACTTTGCTTTGTATTATTTACTTTAGCTTGCATTTTATTGTTTCTTGTGTTTTGTAAACTGCATCATCTGTGGCATACACTAACACCCTATGCTTCTGCATGCTGTGCTACATTTACATTCTCTGCTGCTGAACACTGTATGCTACACTTCCATATCAACACAAATTATTTTGTAGAGAATTTTAAATGTCATATCAAACAACAGACACACGTTTGCTAGTATAAAAGGTTTAAATGAACTGTGCCTGAGTTCGATCGTCCCCCCCCCCCCTTCCCAATCCCCTGCTGATCTGCACTCACATTGGACTATAAGCAAGTGTTTCTAGGCACATTTACATCATCACCTCTGCTGACCAGACCCCAGTGATTCCGCTTCTGTGCTCAGTGATCTATGGAGAATTATGTGCTCAGGCATGGTTTGTGCTCACAGTGTAGTGAACTGTACCCAACCACAAGTAAACCATGCCCGGGACCACTTCTTCCAAGTGGTCCCAGGCATGGTACACTTAACCGATCCCAGTCACAGTTCACAGCATTCATACTACACAAATGATCTGGTCCCAGGAGGTGAACAATGCCAGTGCATGGTTAAAACTGCCGGTGTATACTTTGCACATGAAGTTCTGAATAGTTATTTCTTCACAGCCACTATTCAGACTTTCCATGTATTACTAAGCTTATTGATGGCTGAATGGAAGTAACATTAACTCTTCCTTAGACCATTTTGATAAATGAGGCCTATAGAGAAGTACAGTAAGTGGATGCAGATATAACTCAGTGTTGGATTAAAATAAACCAGTGAAGTGCTGGAAAGAGCAGGGCCCTCAATCCCCTCATGTTTTGCATTGTATTGGTATTGTTCTGTCACATGTTCTATCCGCCTTTGTGATGTACAGCGCTGAGTGAACTATTGGCGCTTTATAAATACTGTATAATAATAATAATGTGTTTAACACTTTAGGAAACCACCCAAGAACACACTTCCAAAAGTTGACAACTTTGCTTTGACTCAGAATTCTTAGCTTGCCTGTTGTGATACACCCAAAAACCCCAAATACTTTGCAGGATACTTCTACAGCCCAGAGAGAGAGATGTCCTTTTTCATTGTAGGATGCTGAGTGGGCAGGTTGGTGGTATACTTTGGAGCAAAAGTTGAGAATTTCAGGAAGAACGTTCCCAGGTCTGAAAGACTCAATGGTTTAAAGGTTTACTATACTCAGAAACAGAAAATTACATTAGGTGCAGTATTGAAGTATTTACTAGAAACTCCACTGAGGTCAAGACATGGGAAGAGGAGACAAGAGAGCTAGAGAGCAGGAGAACTTGAGAAGAGTGGAAAGGACAAGTTGGGTGATATTTGGAGACAAGATTGGTGATTTAGCTTGGGACAGAGTTAGGAATGGCTTTGTATGTTGTTGTTAGTATTTTGAATTTATTTACTGGGCTATCAGAAGCCAGTGGAGGGATTAGCAGAGAAGGGCGGCAGGCACTAAGTGGTTAGTAAGGTATACGAGTCTGGCAGCAGCATTCATGATAGAATGAAGAGGGATAGCCTAAGTAGAGGTAAGCTTATGAGAAGTGAGTTGCAATAGTCAAGACGACAGATAACAAGGGAGTGAATTAATAGCTTGATGGTTTCATTAGTTAAAATGTTAGAGATATTACAAAGGTGAAGCCTACAAGCTTTTGATAGAGATTGGATTTGGGAACAGTCTAAACCCCCACAGCTTAAGACTATGCGGTAACTTTCTGAACAGGCTAAAATCTCACAGCTGGGGACCACAAAGCAAGATTTTAAGCAGTCTAAGGCCTCACATTTGAAGACCATGAGGCAAGTTTCTTTGGCCTCTGGTTACCTTGTGCCTCTCTTGCTGACTGCTAAGTGCCAGATCATCCACAAGGCAACCGATACAGTAACTCAGGACCCAGTGGATGTTCAGGAAACCCAGATTCAATGTTTATCTTCCTGGAGTAAGCCAGAGGGACAGGGCAACTGGTTAAAGTTGTTTACCTGCAGGTCACTTCACAAGGGTGGATGCAATTATAGGTAGTTGGTGTCTGGAAGGGACCATGCCAAGACAAACAATTAAATGGAGGCTTCCTTGTGACAGTGTATAATCTTTATGAATGTCAATCAAAGGGATGGAGAGCCAAAGCTGCTACCTTGCCTAGGGCCTTATTATTCCTTCATCTATCTTTTCCTCTTGGCATTCCCTGATTACAGCAGCATCATAAGGGATTAAAAGTATTTTGATAATAGATGAAGTTATCATATATCAAGCACTTTAGGGCCTCATGCACACAGGAAGTTTTTTCTTATTCCCCTGGGACATAGACATCTAGGGTAGGAAAAATAAAGTTCTATGTTCATGAGGCCTTAAAGTGGTTGGCTGGTGCAGGCGCATTTAGTCGTGTAAAGCACTGGGCATTCATTCATTTCATTGGTCAGAACATTAAATTATTCTGGCCATTGGAATGAATGAATGCTGCCTCCTTAGATGCATTTGCACACATTTAGGCCCGTTGGCTGTTTTTCTGCGGCAAAATGCTCCTCTCCTGAACATGCTGGCTCTAAGATTTTTTTTCTGCTTGTAAATGCATATGTGTGCGAGGACGCATAGGCTAACACAGAGGGGCATTTAGAGGCAGAAAATATAATATCAAATGCCCTTAAAAGTTACATTTTTGAAATCCTGTGTGCATAAGACCTTAAAGTTGAACCATGAAATCTGCATGTCAAAGCAAATAAGTTGAATGCAACTAGAAAGAAATTGTGATCTTTTAGCAATAGGCACACTCTTCTTTTGAATGCAAAAGGATTGTTCATATCTACAATAGATGCCATGTAATATTGTTCCCTTGCATCATGACAAACGTAATTCTCACATTATGGATCCCATATTCCAGTCTAGAGGACTAAAGGTATCAGGGCTAATGGGTGCATACAAAAATGTTGGGCAAGATCACTGAAGCCAGGAAGCCAATATCTAAAAAAAGATTAAAGCTGGTGCTTATCTTTTTTAAGCCTTTACTTTTACTGCCAGTTAATGCAAAAATAATTTGACTCGTTCCTTGACTTGTTGTTTTCCTAGTTGGAACGAATTGTCGTTCAAATCCTTTATCAATAGAATCATATCTACATCATCAAATCATAATGTTGCAAACACACCTGCCAGTCACCACAGTTCAATCCAGCTGTTTGCCCTCTCACCTTCACTCAGTGCTCTGGTAGCAAAAATCCACAAATACTGATTTTGAACCATCACCAAAGGTACATCTAAAGCATTCAATTAAACTTTCATACTATATGAATTTATTGATAAATGTTATCCTGACTGGTCTTCTTGTACAAAGCTCTTCTTTTCACATTTCCTTCCAGTAACACATCTATGGCACAATATTCATTTATATTTACACCCCATTTTATGGTTGCCTTAGGTAATATGACCTACTCATATCACCCTTAACACAAATACCAGTGCAGGCAAGAGTCTAAAAAATGTTTTTTAAAAAGTTTTTTATTTAATGCTAAACTCTAATCACACCAGAATCAGACTTTATATTACATTTTTTTCAGCATATGTTTGGAATCATGCCTCACCTTATAACTACTTGTGAAGAAAGTTTTTTTTGGGGGGGAATCTATTTCTTAACTGGAGATCCTGCCAATAGCAGCACTTCCTGTTGTAGACTGACAACCCTAAGCCACTCCTTCACAATTAGCAGCAGCGTTGTCAGTCTGCCATATGATCTCCAACAAGTTAGTTTCTGGGGCTGCTTTTCAAAAGATATGATAGGCAGCCAAAGGGTCACCTGAAGAAGTACACATAGTAGGGTGACAACGCTGCTGCTAATTGTGAAGGAGCGGCTAAGACTAGCCATACACACATACATTCTTCCCCGTTCTATGTGGATCGAGGAAGCATCACTGCTGCTGATCATTTTCAAGCAGCCATGACACCTACAGTTGCTTGAATACCCATCTGCTTATTGTTTGGCTGACAATTTTTCACCCAGTTCCTTCAATTTATTACTTTGATGTTTGATTCAGCAGTAATTGGCTGAAATTCAAACCGTTAATGGCCAGTTTTAGGGTTGATAGTCTACCACAGGAAGTGCGGCTACCGGT
Organism: Staurois parvus; assembly: GCF_062004578.1. Taxonomy (NCBI): domain Eukaryota; kingdom Metazoa; phylum Chordata; class Amphibia; order Anura; family Ranidae; genus Staurois; species Staurois parvus. Next base: position 1,442,902 of record NW_028317920.1, on the reverse strand, counting down.
AGGACCTCCAGATAAAAAAAAAAAAACTTTGCAATAGAGTCACAAAACAAAAATTGCTTAAGAAGAGTGTATACAATGGGGCACCCTAAAACTGATTTGGGGTTTACATACTTTTCAAGATTATATATTTATTTCAGGTACTTATATAGCCCTGTCAATTTACGCAGCGCTTTACATACATATATTGTACATTCACATCAGTCCCTAACCCTCAAGGGGCGTACAATCTAAGTAGGATATAACCAAGAGTTTAAGCAGGACACATATGTAAAAGTGTATGTGAAGCCTCAGTGCATTTTTGGGGAGGGGGGCAATATCAATTAAAGCTGTTTTACTTAGAATTGTGAACTGGTAAGTTACTATTGTTGTTACCACGTGGTCAGAAAACTTTACCTGCTGGAGCATGAGGGCTTGTTGTTGCTGAAGTAAGACTTGTAGCTGTTGGGGCGTTAGCACTTGCTGCTGGAGAATTTGTTGCATTTGTTGAGGAGTGATTACTTGGGGTGTCATCATAGCCACTGAGACAGGAACCTGAAAAAACACAAACAAAAAAAAAATAGCTTTAAGACTCCTCTATAACCCATTGCAAGTCCCTGCTAAAGCAGACAGGACGTCATGCAAATTCCATCTCAGATCTCACCACAGCGACCTACAACTGCTACCTAAAAAAAAGAAAAAAAAAAACCCTGCATACATCACATTGTCTGCACAGCCGCCGTGCGCTCCCTCCTCAGCTCAACCAAACGTACAGATGTTTTCAATTCCTCCATATTATGTGAGATACCATTAAAGCGTTTTTTTCCGTGACATTTCAGTGACAAACAGCGACGGCGATGAACCCGATAGCATTTCATATTTGCAACTGTTAACACATTCTCAGCCCCGTGCGCACGTTTCTGTTTAAGGAACCTATACAGCTTATTTGAAAGGGATGATGTCTTCGTCAGATAAAAACACTGACATTAAAATGACAGGCTGTCTTGGACAAGGTTACACAAATTGTATTGCAGCGGCTAGCTAATGACAATGCCACCAATCTTGCAAGCCTCCAAGAATGTAATTTACCTATTCAAAATAATCACGGCACTTGTGTTTAATTTGCAAGTGCGCAGGAGACTTCTTTTTTTTTTTCTTGGGGAATTTGAGACGTAAAAATAATAGCTTTCGATAAGAACAAATAGTAACTGTACACCCCGTAGTTTTTAAATGTGTTAGGTTAATAGTGTCTTTGGTGTGTACATATACCTATATATATGTTTCTGCTGGTGGGCAACGCTCACAATCAATCTGGTGCTAGCAAACGGGGACTCACTCAAACCATTCCCTTTATGTAGACAGCTCTCCAAATGTATTGATAACTTCAGTCATACTTGCTTATTCTCAAGTCAGCTGAATAGCATGAGGTGTATATACATGAGGTGCTTTGGGCATGCTTCAGTTCATACTCGATTACAAAATATATATATATATATATATATTAGGATGTAAAAGGATTGCGGAAGGGCTGAAGCAAGCCCGGAGTGCCATATAATGTAATATATATATATATATATATATATATATATATATATATATATATATATATATATATATACACACACACACACACACACACACTTGGAGAGGAGCAAAAGGTCAACTACCATGTCCAACATTTTGGTGAGACACAGCCCATCCTTATCAAGCAACTGTGCCCCAACGTAACTTGTAACTTTAGGACACCAAGTAAAGAAGTTTATTTTACATATGTTTTTTGTATTTCGTTTTCCCTCTTAATTTTATATACGTACCCAAGTGTGCACACGCTCTATATAGCATTATGATGATGTACTATAGTCTCCATGAACACTATTCATCACCATCATGCTAACGCAGTTGTTCATCACGTACACTACTGTCAATATGGGGAGCAGTTTCATCTAACTGGCTTATTCGCATTCATTACAATGCTATGCAACTACTTATTTTTAATGCTGGGGTAACTTCATGCAGTATTCAAGTCAGTATTAATTCAAAAGGTGATTAGACATTTTAAATGTTGACGAGAACGAGATCTTTAATGCAGAAAAGAATATTTTACAGTAGAGATGAATAAATACTACTGAACACCAAGGAATATTATAAGGACCAAAAATTTTGAGGAGCGACCCCCCACATCTGGCTAGAGAAAGAGTGAAAGCGTGGGCCATATATACAATATATTGTTATAAAGGAATACAGAGGTGTAAGAACAGTTTTATGTACACAGATGAGATAGTGAGATAAAGCGCTGTGTATATCATAGGTAGCCACCTAGATAGAGCGATACAGATGTATACAGTATTACTAGATAGAGAAAGTAGGAAAGTGTAAATTCGCTGTACACCACAACCAGGTTTTAGAACGCAAATTCTATTTAACACATATAGACATATTTTTAAGGATTTTAATAGTTTCCAATATAGGAAACAATAAATAAAGATATGAATCCAATGGCATCATTTAAAACTAAATAAAAAGGGGGAGAAAAAAAAAAATCACATAAAAAGCTTTCCAATAAGCTGTAAGCAAAAGCCAGCGATGCTGCATTAATTTTATGTAACATAATGCCTTAATATGCAGTTTATCTTGCCTTTTTTCACTCACATTCTTCCGTCATTTGCATAGTGAGCTCTCTCCTAATTTCACAGTCATTATGCACTGATGTCCTTATTTCTCAGCATCACTAATTTTGATTAACTTAAAATGGTTCTTGAAGGTCAGATACATAGTAACGACATATTCCTCGCATTGTTGCATAAATCCACTTTTTTTTCCCCCCTCTCCCCCACCAAACCCCCCTGCGAGTGTGTGGGTTACAAAAGGATTTTCATTTTCCTTGTAATGGAAAGGGGTTACGATTAAGTCACAATGGCACTGCAGCCTAAGATGCCCGCAAAAGGAAAAAAAAAAAAAATAGAAAGAAATTCTGGACACCCAGCTCCTTCTACCATTGGCGGTGTTTCAATGCAAAGTCCCTGATGTGATGTTACTACACTGTGCGAAGCCGTTTGATTCAAGAGTATCAACCAACTGGCACTGTGGCAAATCCTCCGAGAGCTCCGTCATCAGAAGCGGAGAGGTGTAATCCCATTAATTCGCTCTATTCCGTTCTGCATTGCTTTCAAAATATAACAAGGCATTCAATAAATACACTTTACCAGCCTAGATCACTCATCTGGGTTAATGCCGGAATCATTAGATCACAATACAAGTTTACTTTTCCTTGAGGTCTGTTCTGCCTTTTTCGTTGCTGTTTTATTAAACAAACAGCGGAAGTCTACCTATAAATGTAGCTCTGGGATTTTTTTTTTTTTTTTTAATTTACCCCCTAAATTATGGTCTGTGTTCAACATGAATACACGGTGCAGAGCTTGTGAATCAGACAGCAAGCTAAAAGAAAAAGGGGCAAAGGTGCAACTAATACATACTGGAGTTGATTTACTAAAGGCAAATAGTCTGTTCACTTTGCAAAGGAAGTTGCACTCTGCAAGGGAGTTTTTCCTAGAGCTTAGTGAATGTGGTGAAATATTACACAATCATGTGCAAAAAAAAAAAAAAGCAGCATTTCTTCTTGCACATGATTGGATGATGGAAGTCAACAGGGCTTCACCTCCCTCACTAACCTCTTGGGCAAATTCCCTTGTGGAGTGCAACTGCATTTGCAAAGTGAATATCCTTTTTCCTTTAGTAAGCCAACCCTACTGCATATTAAAGTAGAACTTTACCCATAACAACTTAACAAAAAATTATATTCTTTAGCAAGTAATGCAGATTCCACATTAATAATTATGCTACCAAAATTAGTGTATGATGTAAATTGCCTACAGCATTGTCCCTGTTTGTTCTTGCTGGATGCCGCCATTTTGATGAAGCCCAGAGCCCCTGAGCAGCAGTAAATCTTTAGTCTGTCAGCAGATTGGTCTCTACATTTTCAGCACAGTGCCTACAAACAGAGAGCAACTGGGCATGTGCAGAGCAGAGTTAAACATAATAATACTAGATTTTACACAGTATAGGCATATAATTTTAATGTTTTACATAGCTATACCCGCAGAAGGGGCCAGCATGTGATCTAGGAGGACTTAATTTTCTGACTAAAGTTCCACTTTAAAGGAGAATTTTAGTTTCTCATAGTGCAAAGATGGCTGTGAATCAAGACAACCAATCAGAACTCATCTCCTCACCATCCAGCGTTCTCAGACTGCTAAAAGGCGATTTGTCATTGGTGGCCTTGAGGCCTGCAAAATGCTGTTCTGTGCACCATGTCATCAATACATATCTTTTAGTCCATGCTTATATAAAGGAAATCTAACTTTAACCAAAGACTTGTAGCAGCCTTCTATTTTCCATCTTCAAACTCAACACTGTTGGTGTTGAATTTGAAGATGGTAAATTCAGCTGCTGGTGTGCGCTGTCATGGGAGCAGGGCTGATGCATTGTAGTGGCGCACTGTACTATTTAAATTTTTTTTTTTTTAATTTCTATAAATTGTTAGAAAAATACACTGCATTCATCTTTATGCCCCTCCAATGCAACATGCTGCTTTGTGTAAAAATGCAGCATGTCCTACTTTTTATCAGTGCACACCACTACAGAGCAGTGCGTGGACTAAACTCATAAGACTAAAGGGAAATTGACTTGTTTATGTGCTGGGTCAGGTTGGGCACGATCGCCCAGTGCTGCCCAATTCATATGGTGTGAATGGGCCTTGAAAGAGGAAAGTGATTCATGCATTTTTACATTGAAGAATGGCTGTATACTAGGCAAGGGTTAACGGAACTACATCAGGACCCATTACTGTTACTAGCATGACTTGCCTGATGGGCTGGAGTACCATATGCATAGTTTACTGCTTCCATTCTCCAGGAAGGGTTGGCAAAATTGCTCAGAGACTTATCAACAAGCTGAAAAATCTCTGCCAGAGGAACAATTAGAACCTCAGACAACCTGTTTTCACCCCAAAGTCTTCCTTCTTTGGTTGTCTACCTGTACACAGCTGATACTTGCTTGGATGTCAAAGACTGAAGAGGTCACATAGCAAGCCAAAGTCTACAGCCAAGCCAACATGTACGAGCAAATTTCAATAAACTGGTCCTAAATATACAATTATAATGTAACTTTACAACTGTATAAATTCGTAAATTGTCTACAAGTGTACAACTGTATCCATATCTTTATACAGTTATTGCTACAATTCTTCATATACAGGATGGGGACCTGTTTTCTGTAAGCCTGAAGGTTCTAAAAAAAATTTAAAAAAGGAGAAAAAAAAGTATGATGCTGGAAGGCAACAAAATTGCAAAAATGTCATCAGATCCACCATTGTTCTCTATGTATAGCAAATTCATAAGCCTATACAACATCTCAGTGCACATTGCTTAGAGCAAGTTGTCTGATATATGCTGAACAACAGAAATGCACGATGAGTGAAAAACAGAACTAACAATCAGATTATCTGATGCACAGACAACAAATGTATGGTGTGGCCATATAGAGCCAGTTGGCTCATATAGCATAATGGTTGGTGTTCCAGTCATGTGACAATGCAATCTTCTCCTTAGTTCAGCTAATAGTACAATATGGGACAGAGGTGGTGAATGTTTTATCCTTTTTTCTCAATGGGAAGCACGTGATCTGAAAGAGATTTTCCAGCATGCTTTTGATACCAATATTCAAGTTTGTAGCATCACTTGAAGTATATTTAAAAACAATCTCTAAAATTTCATAGAACCTTTAACATATTGCTGAAATTTCAAAAGATAATTCTTATTTTATATTTTTAACCAGCATTTTTAATAAAAATATACCCACTGATCCTGCCATGAAAGTCCGTGTTCAGTTACTTCCTGTTATAGAGTGACAAAGCTCTGTTCCCAATTGTGTTGCGGTCTTGTCATCACATGGGATTTCAAAAGAAACTACAAATGGCTGCTTCAAGACAAGTATTTAAAACAAAGGAAATTGCGAATGGTACACAGTTCTATAGCACAAATATTGCTCCATAAGAAGGATGAATCTTCATTGGCAAAACCCAAGTCCCATGCATCTGTGTGTAAAGCGCGACCTGTTTGTTGCCTCAGTTATGGTTATACCGAAAGACCTAAGAAGCTTCACCAAACTTCTCTTCACGCCGTTAGTCCTTAGCGTTGAAAAAGACTCAAAGGCCAAGCAGCCTCAGCGCTAGGAAATAATAGGCCACACTTTATTACCCATTACTACCGAGGTCATTAGCGGCAAGAGTGATTGTCCTGGTCTTAACCTATTGATCACTGTAACTACCATCATTTAATTCTGAGCCGAGCATCTCTACAGCAGCTAAGAGCACACTAGAGAGAGTGGTTTATTGTAGAGAAATACAGCCAAGCACTGAAAATTACACTTTGATTCATAAAATCTACTCAGTGGTTTAAATCAATAGTATTTAAAACAGTCACGCCAACTTCTTAAGTACATCCCTCTCATATTTACGACTCCCATTCTGAATGTACTCATTCAAAACTAAAACTTTATTTTAAAAACCGTCTAGAATCCTCTGCAGACCCCTCCACGCAGAGCACAGGCTTTGGGGAAAAAAAAGGAAGTTTTTTTTTCCTGTTTCATCTCAATTCACAGCTGCTCAATGCAAGAAAGCAGCAGCTGCCTGTTCACAATCTCTCGACAATGAAACGCACGCTGAACGGCAAATTCAGATTTCAGACCTGCAAGCGGTTAGACAAATGAAAATATCGCACAACTGGGGGAAAAATCTGAGCAGATAGCAGTTCCCAAATAAACTGGCTAATTCCTTCCCAAAAGGCTGCCTTTGCAGATCTGCAATGCCAACCCTAAACGCTTGGACACTAAGAGGGTTGAAAAGTGTGGAAGCTTCAGGACAGAAAGTTAACTTTGCAATAGAAACAAAATATAAGGATAGGTCTTCATATTTCCACATTAAAAAAAAAAAGCTAAATCTTTTTATCAACAAAAATATAAAAATAGCTTCAAGTGATTTTAAATTGTACCTAACTCCAATTATTGTCAATTCTTTATATTAAGTCAGTGAAAATGAATTTACTTAAATATACAATATAAACTGTTACCAGGAGCACGACTTTTGTAAGCCTGCATTATTATCATTAAAACACGTAAAGGTAACCGACAAGAGAAGTTACTTGCACATAGATAGACATGGTGGCACACACCTCTAGATATCTTGTGGAGCTCCCTGGGAAGCATCCTTATGTAAAATAATTTTAAGAATTGCAGATAAGCTTCACCTGCCCCCTCCTCCGCCTTTTTATTGGCCCATTGTTTGAATGGGCAGCCTTACTGACCAATAATGAAGTGTTGGAGTTTGCTCCTCTTCATTAACTGAGGTTGGATAATGAAGCACATCTGGATTTGGGACTCTCAGGTCAATCTGAAATAAATCTAAAGGCATGTGCAATTGCTTAACTGCTTCCTCTGTGTTTGACTTGTGTCAATCATTATACGTATTTTTCTATCCCTAAGGTTTTGTTATCCATTTACATACTAATAATACACAGATAGTTGATGACATCACTACATGCGCGCCAGTCTCTACAGAGTATAGTAGAAAACTGCAGTCACATGACTGAATTAATATCCATACCCACAGCACAATGGATAAGAATGACATCACTGGACATGCAACCGTAAAACACAAAAAAAGTCAAACAGACTATTATTTAAATTAGCAAAGTAATTTATTCTTCAGATTCCTTAGAATCTCATAACTAGGAAACTTCCCATAAAAGCAATCAACAAATCTTTAATCTACTTATCTGCTCACAAAGCGTAAAATGTACAGCCAAAGGGATTGCTTGTATGACAAGTTGCTGACGTTTTGCGCATCATGCAAATTAGTGTGCTCCAAAAGAAGAAAGAAAGTAGGAAGAGCTGCCTTTCTAATAGCATGATTGCTTGTAGATGTCTGGACATGAGGAATAACTGACATGGAGGCCTTTATCTTGTGAAAAGGTACACAAAGCAGTAGTTTGAATGAATGCAATAAAAAATACAATAAAAATTAAAAACAAAACAGCATTTACAACGCTGTCCAATTTGGGATGATGAAAGCGGAATTCTGATTGGCTGTTAAACCCCAGCTCTTTGCCAAAGACCACTACATAGGCCCATAAGGATAAGGGAAGCCATGGATTCAGACATACAACACATTTAAAGCTTTATGTCAACTAATTTCTTGTGGGGAGATGATCACAGAGAGGAGATGCTGAGCAAAGAACGCAATACAGTGTAAATATAAGTGGAGCAGCATGAAGCTAACACCTTGCTGACTGTCAATAAGTATTGAAGTATGGAGATATACTTTTCAAACCAGGCAGTAGGGAGAAGGGCCTTAGAATACCTGAACCTTGAGTGATTTGTAAGTGATCAGACCCATAGGAACCCACAATATTTTGAGGCAAAAAAGAAAAACAACAATCTTCAAGACAATCTTTTATAAAGCTTTGTTTCTGCTGCAGAATGTTTTGGTGGCCCTTTTTAAATAACTGCAACAGATTTTGGGTTCAAGATTGGTCATTTTAGTGGGGTTACCTTAACACCATCAAAGGTGCGGAATAGTAAACAGGCCACTGAGTTGCATGCCTAGTGCTCCATTTACACACAATAATAAGACATCTTGAATTACGATGTAGCTTGTACATAATTATCTATGGTGGATGTCTTGGCTCTGGAAAAAACCTCACATGACCAAAAAGTTTTAAGACCAAATTCAGGGATCACTTTTTTTTCTATCAGGGAACCCATTTCCCAATGTCTCATTTATTTTGCATATTACAAGAGAGTTTTTTTTTTCCTTTCTCCTCTGCCTGGTCTCCCTCCCTTACCTTCCCACAAGGAAAGATTCATTAATGTAAATTATAAAACTGCCTGCGAGTCATTCAGCTCCTTCCCACAAAGCCCTTTTTATGTAAATAAAAATTGTTCTCATTTACAGAAACAGGATTTGATATTATGTGGGAGGCGGCGATGATCAGGTTGGGCTGAGATAGAATCGTGTTATTTGTCGTTCGTGCAGTTCACAGGGGGTGACTGACGCCCCTGATCTTATCTCTCAATTCGTATTCAATGCTAGCTCCCTGCTTACCTGCCAGGTTAATTGCCTCAGCAACAATAAATACCAATTTCAGCATTCAAAAAATAAGCAAGCTTGGAATAATTAAACCTTGTTAACACCCCGCAGCCTTGGACTCCAAGACAACAATTATTTTTTTTCCTTTTTAATTATTTTTCAGGCCATCTGAACCATTTAAGTAGTGATGAAACAATATCATTTAGATAATCTGGCATGTCGCCATTACTCAGAAATAAAGCAGTCCATTAGATATTATTATAATTATCGTCTAGTGTTTAGAAAAGAGACAATTTAAAACAGCGTTCTACAATTGACCACGTGTTTATTCGTTTATTATAAAGAATGTGGACAAATTCAAACACACAAAAAAGAAAGGTGGAAAATTGCAGAGGAACAGTCAGTAAGCAAGGAAATATATATGAGTGTCAACAAAAAGGAAAATGTGAGGACTCGTGTAAAATTCCAGCTGACCCAAAGAGCTGTATGCTCATTTCAGTTAATTAGAAAAACATTTATATTAACGAGCCAAAAAAAATAATAGATACACCCCACTTCCCACAAGCCCTACAGAGATTTGACTGAAAATAGCATGACCCTCTCCTTTTTTTGCAATAGTGAAAATGTGCAATGTCATTTGCAGGTTTAATAAATGGGTACTTGACCTCCTCTCCTTTTGCTCTTTTAAGTTGTGCAGAACAAGAGGGGCAATTTATCAAAGCCAAGTACATTGGCCCAGACTTTCCACAAGTCTCTATGAGAAAAGAGAGAAAAAAATACTTTTGTAGTTAAAATGAAATTACCCATACATTTCCTCAGGCCAACTGTGAGGTTTCAATATCCCAAACTTTGCCAGTCTAAGAGACTTTGTGTTTGCTTAAGATGGGTGGCTGTTCTCACCTCCTTCAAACACCTCCATCTATATATCAGAGGAGAGCACAAGAGTGCAAATTACATTCTAATGGGGAAATATCAGTGGTTTCTCTGACAATTTTTACCATTCACTGATTTACTTCTAATAAAGACACTTCAACCAGCAAGCTTCCTTGGTGTTAAGGGTCAAGAAACGTTGAAAAAAAATATCTAGATGCCTTGGTTAAAAAAACTCAAGGCCAACGGGGGACCGGCAAAGGTTTTTTTGCTTAAAGTGGGTTGGCAATTAAAATAATTGTACAAAGAACCAACTTCCAGGACGATAAAAAAAATGAAATAAATTAAACTGCTGCCACCGTAACAGGTTAGATAAAAATCTAAATTTAATGTATTCTGTCTTGTGTCATCTTGTTTTGTCAAGACATGAAATAGAATAAGAAAATACAAGGCAGGGAAGAAAAAAAAAAAGCCCTTGAGATATCACAAATGACGACCTTTTGTGATGTTGTTAGTTTACCCTATTCTAGGCTATTTGCACAACGATGGCTTAGATTTAAGAATTTGATAGACCTCAAAGAACCTCAGCTCAGTTCACTGTTGAACAGGCAGGTCCTATCCTTCACCTAATCAATGTCTGCTTCATTCTCCTCGATCCCGGCTTTAATGAGTGACAGCTACGTTTGTTGCTCGATATTCATTGCGCCCATGTTTTCCAGGAGCACATGTCGCGAACTTGGGGAATCAAACGCATGAGCGGTCACTGTGCATTACAAAAGGTTAAAGTGGGTTGGCTAAAGATGACAAGACTCCAGCTTCAGTTTAGAGGTAATGTCTGTATTATCCCTCCTGTTAGAAAAATATTAATGAAGGCAGAAGGAAAAGGGAAAAAAAATTGGTGGAAACAAAAAAAAAAAAAAAAAGATCCTATAAAAAAGTAATTGAAGTCTGTGCTAGGGAAAGAAAACAAGTTTCCAGTAACCCAAGTCTGCACTCCATAAAACAAACAAACTATGTCCCAACCAGCCAAGTCTGGACCAAACAATAACAATTTTAACTGATGGTGTCAGGACTTTCCCACAATCTTGCTGTGCAGGTGTTGTGTGTATTCCCCTCCTCTAAAAGGCTTTATTTATTTTCCCAAACTAGAGGAAAATCAATAACTTTCAATGCATAACAGAACATTTGTTACAGATTAAGACGTATTAATGGAACCAAACTTTAAATAAACACAAGTGAGGAGTGCAAATTGTTTCGTCAGTTGGGATGAGAAAGAGATGCAGCATTGTAACCTTTCATTGCCTGAGGATCTGTAGCTTTCAGAAGCACCTTGGCACTGTTTATACAATTTTTATTATTAAATAAGGGCTGTAAAGGACTGACCCCTATCAAAAGCAATCAAGAAGGAGATAGGATTGGGCAAGACACAAATAAGGAAATGCCATTATATAGGCTAAACTGACCTCCTAATAATGGACTCAATATTTAAATGGAATGAACTTCAAATTGTTTTGGGCACTGCTGTGCATGTAGAACTGTACATATCACTCCATCTCAAGACCGTTATATCAACTTTTACATCGGGTTGGGCTGAACATTAATGCACCAGCAACAGACGTTGCACAGGTGACACAAGTGTAATGTATTACCATAAACCACAAATTTATTGTGTCTACATTATAATTATTTCAAGGCAAAAAGAAAAAAAATATCAGCCAAGACATTAAGCCTCGGGAACAGAACAGAGCCTGTAGTAAAGCAAAGTATATTCTTAATAGGTTATATATGCTGCAGCAGACGTCAGTCATCTTGGCATTATTAGCTTTCCTTATTGAGCTATATGTTCATCTCTTTAACCCATTAGTAATTCTTTTTTCTAGGGTGAATTTGAAAGAAAGCCAGTTCTCAACACAAGGGATGGAGTTGAATCTGGGAACTTAGCATTTGTTTGTTATTACAAGAGCTACACCTATCTGGTGTAAACAAGCAGATCCCAGGCCCTTCCTCTTTCTGCCTAATGTGTTTAAGCCAAAGATGATATACAGTTGTACCAGCTTGGCTGGATTATGCAACAGTGAGAGGATTCATGAGTCAGTTTGGGTTTAACCCAATGGGTGCTAAAGAACACTTTCACACAGCTTCCTTTAAACTCTTCAGAGGATGGAACAGTTAAAGCAACATCTCTAAAACACACTTTTATGTATCTATTACCCAAAATATTTACTCATTCTTCAAGTAAACTAAACTGACCAGAGATAGTTCTGTTTTTACATTTGTACTGATGTGACTAAAGTTTGCTGCCTGATAGTTTGTCACCCGTATTTACAAACGCATCAAAGGGGTTTCTAAATCCATGCACATGTGCTTCAATCAACTTCTCTGGCACTTTCCAAGAAAGCAACCAGGAACCAGAAGGACCAAGTGCACCATCATGGAAGTCAAAGCCGCATCCATGATTCACTGATTACTTTCACAACTGAAAACTTTCCTAATACCATCTTTATAGGCAAGAGCGAAAAGGTTTATTAGCAGGACTCCTCGAAGTGAGAGTGCAAGAAGATGCTTTGCACTCTTGACTTTGCATTGGACATTTTAAGTTTCGTTTTTACTGATTTTTGTATTTACTTGGATAATGGGTTTACATAAAAATGACCCTATACATGTATCATATGTAGCCAAAAATAAAGACTGGTATTTTATGGAACTTGTGTATTTTTATCTCTTTGCTGCATGCACTTAATGGCTGTTACACCATACGCTTTGATAACAACTATTACATATATAAAGTCTGTCAACAAATAACTGAAGACAACAGAAAATCTGTAAAAAGAAATAGAATGGCTTAGTTGGTGTTTCTGACACTGGGGACATGGACCATAAGCCCATGAGATGTACAAAGAAAGCCAGAGACTCGTGAACACATTTTGACAGTTCACATACATATATGTATTGTAACACGGGCACTCAAACCACCCCATCAGTTTGTCTTCTGTTCTAAATAATAAAGACATTGCTATCACTGCTTATGTTCTGTGTGCACCAACCAAAAAAGCAGCTGCCAATCATTCTGCTACATACAGTTAAAAAAAAAATAAATAATAGATATACATATTTTATTCATAAAGTGACACGGAGGTTAAATTCTACTGCTTGCTGTTTTTTTTTCCTCTCTGGTAAAAAGGAAAGAAAAACAAGTGGAAATACTATTGCTTTAAAAAGGACAATGTTTAAAAATTCCTTTCCCTTAGATTCAGAAGGAAATAATATACCCCAATGCTGAGTGTTTTCATTCCATACTCTGGAAAAATAGAAAAGGATCCACGTTTCCATGACTGCAGACACAAGTTCATCAAATGATGTTTTCTTTTCACACTTGTGTTGTTTTTTTGTTGCCTGGACTGAGATTCCTCTTACAGCACAGCCAAAAGCCAACCAATGGAGCGAATCTTCAGCCAGATAGGGCTCAGTGAATTATAAGCCACCCTTCTGATCAGAGGACTGCTTTATTTAATCTTGCACTGGTAATTATAATACAAAAAGGTTCTAAAATGATCGCCAACATTAGTACAGCATGGGGCGGTTGGAGAAAACTAGAGTGCAAGCTCCCCTGGGTCATGGCGATTAAAAGGACAGTGATCGCACCGTTGATTGTGCACCATCACCAGCATACGTTAGATGAACAGAAAATTCAAATACAAGTGAGACACACTAATCGAATGCCTTCCTTTCCTGTTTTAGTTTTCTTTTTCAAGTCAATTTTACAATTAATGGCAGTCACCATTTTTTACCACAATATAAATAAAAACATCTTCAAAAAACGATATAAATGCAGAGCAAGATACCACATCTTTTTCTGCAAGCATAACCTAGCTTCAAAAATGTTTTTGAATAGGTATATATCCACTACTGTGCAAATCAAGAAACCAAAAAAGTTACACTGTCACATAAGTATCACTTCAAGCAAAAATTAAATTATTTTATTTTTTAAAGAAAGGGAGCATGTTGCTGTTTGTACAACAGCAATTTAATTTTAATCAATTCCGTACATAATAGAAAAAAAAAAGAATTTATAATATTCAAAAGTCGTGCAGAGTTAAAACCAGTCTTAAGTGGCAGTTGTTGAACTTTACAATACCTCTCAATATTAAAGTGATCTATGTTTCTGTGGTCTCAACAAGTTCAGAGTAAAAGCCTTTGTAGATTAGATCATCAGGGGAGGCCAAAACCAACCTCAGATCTTGACGCTTTGGAAAGCAAGAAAGAAAAAAAACTCATGTTAAAAAAAAAAAAAATCGCCAAGCTAATCCAGCTTTCAGTAGAGATTGAAAGGGCTGGTCACATGCTTTAAAGGAACCCCCTATAGCTACTTGTTTAGGAAAAAAAAAAAGACCAAACATTTTGCATCTAGGGGCCTACCCAAGAATCCGTTGTGTGTGGGTGCTCTTCATACCCCTATGTCCTTTGGCTTTCTTGGCGATTGGTGAATGACAGGTAGCTGGCATTCTGCAGTTTGACAGGCCGCTACACAAATAACTGGCTTGCCTGCTAGGCCTAATGCTTCACTAATGAATGATAAATCAAGTTTGATTACAAAGTGTCAGACCAATCAGCTCGCTGTTTAGGTTCCCTGGCTGCTGAGGCTGGCACTGGTCTCCCATCTCTTTCCTAGTGCCAAAATGCAAAAAGTTCATCATCGAAGCAAAAAAAAAAAAAGACGTAATTCCTAAATCTAAATACAGTATAGTAATTCAAAAAAATCTCACTGCCGATGTTAAATCAGTTGTCTAAAAAGAGTTATGTTTCAATCTAACTATATTTTCCTATACACTTTGCATGAAGTTTGTACACAACCAACAGCAGGAAGCAGACAGCATAACCCTTTGATTCCCAGAGCATTATAAGCAAGAAAAAAAAAGTTGCCTGCAATGGGTGCTTAAAGGGTTAAAGAAGAATTTCAAGTCCAGGTCAGGAGGGAACAGCAACAATGACAATGGTTAGCAATGCCACTGAACACTCGCTGCCTGAAACAAGTGTGCACAGACGGAGAACACAAAACCAGAAAAAAACCCTCAAAATTTCAAACTACAATGACACATATGGCATTATATAAACTCTCTGAACACCCTTTGAGATGTCTGGCTACACACAGTCAAACATAAAGGAAGAAAAAAGGAAAAGAGAAAAAAAAACTCCCCAGCCAAGTTTTTTCAATGACTTCATTGTTAGTTTGGAAGTGGAGAAGTTAACCCCCGAGGCACCGGAGAGCACGGCTACCCCTGTTGAGACTTCAAGCTGTCAGACTGAGCCACCTGCCAGAGTAGGCACAGACAAACTTGAAGAAGAGAAAAAAAAAAGGGAAAGGGGCAAGGTGGAGGTTGAAGGGTGAACAGCATGAAAAGTAAGGGCATAAAAGGTCCCTTCTGTGTTGTGAACTTACCTCCCTGTGCCAGAGAACTCCCTCCCCTTCATCAAATAAAATCCTGCTAGGGCTGGTGGCACGTTGCTGGCCTGACACTCCAAATCACCTCCATTTAGATCTGGTTACCAAAGATTTGATCGACACAATTCAGCACAAGGAGTCAGGCACTTCCTGTACGTCACAAGACACACACACCAGAAAAAGAAAAAAAAAAAAAAGTAGAGGGATTCGACAACCGGGCTGGACAGCTCAATACGAGAGTGAAAACGAGCGTCTATAGTCTAATAACAAGTACATCAAGAAAATCGAGAAAAAAAACAAAACACAGAAACTCCGGAACGCTCCGAGAGAAAGGAAAGAGGAACCTAATCAAATCTATCCATGAGACTTATCCGTCACTCTTGCAACGGGACGTCTTTTGAAATGGAGTAGCGAGTATGCACGTGGAATTAGAAAGTGTGCTGCACACGCCGGGCTTTAAACGTGACAACACGAGCTGGCGAGGATGGATTCTACTACTGATCACTCTCGAATTTCTCTGCTTTTTTGTGTGTTTTGCTGAGAATTCAGACAGCCATGGGACCAGAAAACACAAGAGGGTTTCTAACAAAAGAGTCAGGGAAAAAAAAAAAATTCTACGAGAAGCGGTGACTGGAATGCTCGCAAGCAGCTCAGGCAAGTTAGTAAACAAAGCACGCTAGATGATCGGGCTTGGGAGAGCTGCCTCGGAGCCGTGCAACAACAAAAAATTAACCTGGCAGATTTCACGCAAGGAAGAGAGCAGAATTGCAAAATCAATCGCATATTGACAAACCTGACAAACTCCATTTAGCTGCCACCGCAAACGAGAAAGCTGGGCCAAGGAGGACTAACAAGCCTTGTTGTGAGAGCCTCTAGTTTCTTCAGGTTGGAGATAGATTGCACGCGCACGGGTGCTCTCAGACTGACAACATGCATAACCATCCTGGCAGCCACGCCTTTCCCCACCAATCACAACCAGCCTCTAAACATAATCAGTTCAAACACCCAACACAATGAGGCTTGCTTTTTTTTTTTTTTTTTTTGCACTGACGGCAGGTGAAATAATGCATTTGTCTCTAAAGCAACTAGCTTAATTGCTGTTAAACCTTTGACCTGAGCAGGCTTGTGGCAGCGCTCTGAAAAGGCCATCAAACGGGCACACACTTAGCCTTAATCAAACAACAGAAGCTTGGGGTAAGGGGGGGTGTCCCTTTTTTTTTTCTTCTTTCCTCTTATTTATTGGAGGGTGGGCTACTGGAGATCACAGAAGTTTAGCCTTTAGATTAAAAAAAATGCCACCAGAAAAGTGCCCCAAAGGGCAGCATTGTGAAGAAAAACATAAATAAAAATAATAATAAATTAATAAAATATGAAAAGAATTTACGAAAGCAACACAAACAATCCAAAGACAGAAAAGCCAGTAAAAATGTTTTAAAAATGAAAGAAGTGCATCAAAAACAAAACATAAAAACAACAGTAAGCAAAACAACTAGTGCGTAAACATAAATAAATAAAAAAAAAGTTACCATGAGAGAAGTTTGGCTGGAGAGAAGCTGCCGTGGAAGGGGTTAAAGGCAAGGGAGAGGAGCATTTTTTTTGTCAGCCGAGCAGAGACAAAACAGAGGGTCATGGTTTCTAAATCCTGTGAAGTTGTAAGATTCCCCCTCCACCTCCCTTGCCTCATCCCTTTCTCTGCCCAGAGCTGAAAGACGTCCCAGAGTGGCAAAGACTTTTGGGACTTCTGAGAGGAAGGAAGGGAATCTGCTGGGGCACACCTCTCAAGAGTTGTTTGTTTGTTACAGTTGCCTGACAAAGGCAGACAAACAAAAACAGCTCTAAACATGTTTCTGCAGTCAACTGTTAACCGGTAACCACTCCAACCCGTTCTCCCATATGCCTCTGCTGTCAGGGCTTTATTGTAAACATAACTACATATTGTTTTTGTCCATCTGCTGTGCTGCTGTTGTCTGTTTGCTTTAACGATTGTTTTTGTCAGATAACCTCCTCCACTGGTGTAATAACACATATGCAATATCTCTCCTGTTGTGTGTTTTTTTTTTTTTTTGCTTTTTTTTTTCTAGTTCTTTCTAAGGCATTGCCACCAACAATACAGGCTTAACTCTTTCACGGCTGGAAAAGAATAAGAACTGGATTTTTTTTGCACCAGGGCTGGGCATATTCAAGGAGCCAGGTCAGTAAAGTTATTAAAACCTTAGCGTTTCCTAGTTTAAAGGATAAGTTCACTTTTCTAAAAAAAAAAAATATATAATAATAAATGCAGATATTTTTTGATGAAAAAAAAAAAGTGCGTTTATTTTTATTCCCGCAGGAGTTTGCAAAGCATTGCATTGGCGATCAGTGGATCCGGGGGTGCAATGTCAGACTTCTGCAGACAAGCCCTGCAGCTTTCATCTGTACCTGCATACAGGCTGTCTGTTATAAAGTCGCAGGGCTTGTGAATGAAGCACAAGAGCATGCATCAGCGCCCTCCCAGTTCATTCAGAACTGCAAGACGTCAGCCACAGTGGCTGATGGTAGCTCATTCATTCACAGGAAACTGTAAATGAATGACAATGGTGGTGTGGATGGAGCCCCGCACAGCCATGCTCTTTTTAAATTGTGGCAGAGGGTGCAGGCAGAGGATCCCCCGCCTGCTGTCACACTGAGGGGGGATTGTGGGAAGTGGCAGTCGGATCATATAACACACCCAAATACAGATGGAGCATGTAACATGGTTCAAAAGGTGAACTTTGCCTTTAACATATTGAGCAGAATGAAAAACAAAATTCCCCAGTCAACTACTTGTTACAATTCTTACTCCAGCACTTGCAGTTTTCAACTTTCAATGCTGCTGGCTCCTGTTCACTGAGTACTTCTTCCCTGAACTTCCGTTCTTCACAGGAAAGAGTTAGACTAAATCCAGGTTTATTTTCTCTATGGTTCATTTGAGCCAAGCTAAATGATTTCCCTAACAAACTGACGCAGCCACTGTCAGCATTGTATACAATCAGCTACATACAGCATAAAACCCGGTACGGGGACTTCCTGTCTGCTGCTGGAACAAAGTTATGATGAGCGCTTTACTTTCACTTTAAATAGTTTGTTTTGGGCAAGCTGAATTCCCTTTACTAAGAAATTCAGCTTCTGTCAGCGCTGTATAAACTGTATGTAGCATCCTCTACGTACCTAAGCAGCGCTGTGTTTCAGCAGCAATACGGGAACTTCCTGTCTGCTGCCAGAACAAAATCAAGTCAGGATGAGCACTGCTCAGCTATTCACAGGGAGCCTTGTATTTGTACCAATGAATACAAGGCTTCCTGTGATTGGCTGAGGTGGATAGCATGAGTCAATCTTCTGCAAGTCCACCTCAGCCAATCAGAGGTTACCTTGTAATCATTCATAAAATACAAGGCTTCCTGTGAATGGATGAGCAGTGAGCATCCTGACTTGATTTTGTTTTGGCAGCGGGTGGGAAGTCCCCGTACCACTGTCAGAACACAACACTGCTTAGGTGTGTAGCGGATGCCACATACAGTTTATACAGCAGCATTTCTTGGTAAAGAAAATTTAGCTTGGCCCAAACTATCTGAAGTGAAAGTAAATATGGAGATGGGTTTTAAAGTGGAATTAAAACCTACAAATTTGACAAGTAGGATTTTTATGACACAGGGTGGCTCCAAGGGACACTGCAAGAGACAGGAGCCATCCTGAAACCGGAAACCTGGGGAAGCATCAAGGCACCAGCTTAAACTGAAATATAGGCAAGGATTAAAAGCTGAAGAAGCTGCATACTCAGTAGGTGATTAAATGAGCTGTAAAACGTACTAGAAAATGGAGGATTTAATATCACTTTAAAAACAAAGCCCACCTTTTGTGCAAAAAAAAAAATTAATACACCAATATTGCAAAAAGCAAAAAAGTGAATCAGTGGATCGCAGGTGCAATGCACAGAGTCCTGCAGATTATTCATCTAGTTCAGGTAAGTACAGGGGGTAAGGACCTCATGTTACAGGCCTGGAGGATGTAATCAATGGACTACAAGAGCGGTAACATCATCACACTTCTGCTCCATTAAAGCGGAGTTCCACTCAAAAGCGGAAGCTCCACTTATTTGCCTCCTCCCCCTCCACATTTGGGGGGGGATGGGGGAGCGGGTACCTGTTTTTGACAGGTACCCACTGCCACTTCTGGCTCAGTTGGCCGCGGCGAAGTGAACCAGAGGTTCGGCCACCTCCTTACTCCCGCAGTCTCCTGGGAACCTTTACAGGTCCCAAAAGACTGCCGGACCAATCAGGATGCACAACGTGACTCGGCATGCGCAGTGGGCACCCGGCTGTGAAGCCGCAAGCTGTCACAGCCTGGTGCCCACAGTTGTGATGCCGGAGTTGGGGAGAGAAAGGACGGCGTGGGCAAGCACATCGCTGGACCCTGGGATAGGTGAGTGCGTGTTTATTAAAAGTCAGCAATTACAGCTCTTGTAATAAACACAAAACTGACTGGAACTCTGCATTAAGAACAATGCGTTTCTCTGCCTCAGTGGAAGATGGGACGTGTAGTCTTCCATGCACAGATCCATGTAAATGGATCTGGGAATTGATGGCTTGAATTGATTGACTTTTCTTTAGTACAGTAGGTAAGGGTTAGGTTTCCATTGCTGTGTATGTTTTGAGGAGATTCTTCTTACATCCTGTAGTCACTAAAACAAATGGAAAAATAAGCGAGGGGAAATCTCCCAAATGGGAGAAAGCGGCAGGGGTTCCAGCCCTACCCTGCTCAATCCAAAACTAGAAAAAGGGTTTGGGCTAAAGTTTGGCTTCAACGTGTATCTATAGCCAACACTTTTTTCTCTAGTTTGGGATGGAGAAGGGAATGGTTACAACTGCCGTCAAGTTTTCCTGCTATCCGAGGATTTGTTAGTGAGATTTCCCCTCACTTCCTGTTCTTGTGACATAGTTTTACCAGACAGTAAATGAGGAAAAACCTGCAACAGGGAAACAGACAACAATAAAAAGCTTACAGGGGTTTACCTTTAAAAATATATATTTTTTTTACTTCTGTCTGTGTTGCCTTTGGAGAGTTTCCCTTACTTCCTCTGATGAAAAGTGTGTCACCAGAACAGGAAGTTAGGGGAAATCTCACTGCAGTAAAACCTGACAAGGGTTCTAATCCTTACCAACTCTATCTAAAACTAGAAAACCTGGCTATATAACTTCATTAATGTGTAATGTATTCATATATTTTTTTTAATTTCTAGATCTTTTAAAAATAATTTGGGAATTTTTTTTTTGGGGGGGGGTTAGTACAACACGTAGGTGCTATATATATAGAATGTGGGTGTATCCAATTACCTTCAGCTTTCTGGACCAATCCGCATTCATTGGCATTCCTCCCTGTAATTATAATACTAGGACATTCAATTGGATTTTTAATTTCAATCATGGGCACTCCCCATATCCCCCCATGTGGCTGATTGGCATGCAAATACAGCCTGACTAGAAACAGCCCCCTCTTCCAGACTGACATTCACCCATCAAGGCATTTTGAAATTTACATAACCCCTCCCAAGAGCCAGCCCACTGCTTGCATCAGGACTGAGGACTCTTGGGAGGAGTACTGGGGCAGGGGGCTGTGAAGTTTTCAGGAAACTATTTACAGCACCCTGCCAGCCCCTTCAACTAGCCTTGATCTGCCTGCACTGCATAGAGAAGCACAGAGATCCAGTGATGATACCAAGGGTTCCAAATAATAGTATATAATGAAAAAAAAATGTTTTATTTAAAAATGTCATTTGCATATGGATGAGAAGGGAGGGAGGAACCAGGAAAGGCAAATATAAGCAGATTAACATTCATCTTTAAACATTTTGTAAAGCGCTGCACAAATAAGTGCAGCGCTATATAAATCCTGAATAATAATAATAATAATTCTAGCTATACAGATTCTTTTTTTCACGCTGCATTTGTCCACAACAGATCTCTCCTACATAAACAGACATTTGATAAATATTGTTTCTTTCTTTAGACTGCGATCCAACGCTTGCGATAGACTGTTGTTGCCAGTGTATTTGCAAGGGGAGGCCCAACTCAAAATAAAAATGTTTTTTCAGTTTTGGATACAATAGGAAAAGTATAGAATCTCAGTCAGGCTTAAAATGCTGTCTGTGTCCCTGTTTAGGTTATTTTTCGGTTAATTGTTGTCTTTGTCATTTTTGACACTTCCTGTTCTGTCTGATGCTAATCACCTGGACAGGAAGTTGAAGGCAAACGTGGCTCATGTGGACGCACACAACAGTAAATTCAAGACAAGATGTTTTAAATCTAGATTGTACACTGCCTTCATCTCTCCTTCCCTGGTCCCTTGCACTCCCCCTTCCCCATCTACATTCAAGAAAATTTTTAAATAAAATGTTTTCATTTTCATTACATATCTTATTTTAGACCTAGTGACATCATCGCTTGGTCTCTCTACTTCTCTATGCAATGAAGGCAGATCTTGGCTGGTGGGAGGGGCTTGCAGGGCGTCGTACCTTCCTGAAAACATAACAGCACCCTGCCTCAGTGCGTCTTCCAAGACTGCTCAGCCTGTATGTATGCAGTGGATCTAGGGAAAAGTTATGCAAATATCAAAATGCTTGATAGGTGGGTGGTCAGTCTGAAGGAGTGGGTGTTCCTAGTCAGGTCGCATATTCATGTAAACTACCGCAGATAACACTCATATGTGACACTAAGCAGGGCCCCTAGCGGGGGGGACAGCCCATACATATGTAGGGGGCCCGGGTGACCGAGTTGTTGCTGCTGTAGTAACTAGCAACTGCTAAAGCAGAGCAGCCACAGAGTGAGCCGATGCAGCTCACTTAGTTCTGGGTGCAGGGGGAAGGCGGAGTGATATCATCGGCACTCCGCCTCTCCCTGTAGACTGGAGGCTGGTTTGAGCACTACGCCAGTTGCAGCTCAGCCTTGTGGGAGAGCTGCACTGCGTGTAACCTGCAGGCCTGCTCAGTGCTCACTGTGGGCCAGTCTGGAGAAAAGTTGTTAGACATCACAATGGTAAATTGATTGACAATGTTGCTGGATGCAGGCCTGTGCTGTGACTATCTCTGTTGGATTGGGCTATTTGTGACTGTCTCTTTGTTGGATTGGGCTGTCTCTTTACTGGACTGGGCTCTTTGCTATATGGGGAGTCTCTTTGTTATATGGGGAAGTCACTTTGATGGATTGGGATGTCTCTTTGCTGAATACATGGAGATGTCTCTGTTGGATTGGACCATCTCTTTTCTGGATTGGGATGTCTTATTTGCTGTATATATTGGGATGTCCCTTTTCTGGACTGGGCTGCCTCTTTGCTGAATATATGAGGATGTCTCTGCTAGATTGGGCCATCTCTTTGCTGGATTGGGATATCTTTTGCTGGACTGGGATGTCTCTTTGCTGGATTGGGCCATCTCTGCTGAATATATGGGGCTGTCTCTTTGGTGCTCTTTGGCCAAAATATAATTCCTTACTGTTAAATCCTGAAAGAACTGATGACTTGGAATACACTTTTAATTTATATATATTAAATTGTAAGAGTATTAATATAAAAGTGGGTGCACTGAAGGACTGAAGTGGGATGGGGCCAGTGGGTGGATTCATTTGGACGGCCAGTGGGCTGGTCCTGGGGAATGTTGGTCAGGCGGGGGCAGGGCTGAAGATTTGTAAGGGCCCCAAAATTTCTAAAGGCTGTCTTGATACTAAGACTCCATGATTGAAAGAACTGAAATCCAATGACTGAAGGGGTGGGCCAGGGGCAATCAGGCTAGTGAAAGAATCAGATAATGCTGGACATCCTCCAGTCAAAAAAATGAGGGCGGCTCTATTTGGCTTAATGTGGATTCTAACACACATTGTGAGAAGCTCATAGTGTGCATCAAAATCAGAGTAAGCAAATTCGGTACAGGAGAGGAACCCATACAACTGTGCAAGACTGTCGGGAACCCTACATTTCAGCTCTAAGTCTTCTTCCCTCCAACAGAATTTTTTTTATTATTATTGCAGTCTGTTTGCTGGAGGGATTTCCCTTTACTTACAGTTTTGTCTGAAACCCATCAAACACACATAAAAATCAAAGCTGCAATAAAAACCTGACAGAGGTATTAAGCCTTCCCCACTTTGACCAATGCCAAAAAAGAATGGCATTGGGTTTTAAGGTAAAACCTTCTGTGTGGCAATTAAGGACTTAGAATTGTCTCCATTGGGAACTGAAAATAGCAAATGGTAAAAACTAGCCCATTCCGGTTACTGTAACATTGGCCTTAAATTCCATGTGTATGGGTAAGACAAAAAACCCAAAATGGCAACAAACATGGCTCAATCATGCATCCTAGTGGGCATATAGAAATAGAGAATGATAAAACTTTCATATGAAATAGTGATACTATTGGTGAAATGATCATTTATATCATCTTGAGGATGTTTCTCTCTCTCTAGCTCTCCTCCGCTGAAATGAATAGACTGAGCCAGATTTCAGGTTGTGTAAACTCTTGGATAAAATGTAAAAGTTAAAACACTGAATAAAACAGAAGTTTTTATATTTCCTTGTATTTGTATTTGCCGGATAGATATCAAAATTTTTTTTTTGTTACGATAAGTGATAAAGGATTAAAAGCTTAGTTAGGTTTCATATCTAAAGGCTCATATAGTGCATGAGCATCCAGAACCTCTGTGAAAACTCCCTCAGGACCCACAGCTGCTGTGATCTATCTGATGATCTGCTGGTACTTGAGTAAGGCACTTGCACGGCCGTATTGCCCAAATTCAGACTGTCTGCATTAAGGGAATCTGTGTGCATGTGCTTTACGCATGTGGGGGTATTCCAGCAGCTTGTAATTGCTGTCTATAGATAACTATATACAGCAGCCTTAGGTCTTGAGTAGGTTAGTACGAAGGATCTGCATGCTCATGCATGATGTATGGCCTGCTTATGACTGTGTGCATGAACCCCTAACATAAAAGAAGCAATAATAATGCCATGCCAATGATTGTAGAGTCCAAACTGATTTTTAATGAATTCATACCAAGATAAAACATCCAACAGTTTTTGGGAGCTCAGGCTCTCATCTGTCAGGGCTTGGGAGCTGTGTGGGTTTGAATTGATTGGAATTGATGGAAAATTATGGAAGTTATAGTATCTCTGGCATTCATCCAAGAACAGTATCTCTATAAGCTGGTGATATAGGTTGAGGTTTTTATTTCTCCATGTGTCCCCATTGAGGCAATTTCTACTAAGCAAGAGTTAAACATTACCCGGCTTACTGTAAAATGATTCCCCCACTGACGGAGCTTCGAACCCTTCACCAATCTATCCAACAGTAGAGTTTCTTCACTCTATGTGTGGTGTTAATGCAGCCTATCACCATGCGTTAATGTGCCCTCTGTTAAGGCAGCCCATTAGCTAAGTATGGCCTGGCAGTGCACCCAAACACATGCAAAACTGGACATGACCCTTTCTCAATGTAGCGCACCATAACCCACATCGTGCATTGGGTGCCCTTCCAAATGGAAAGGGCACCCACCCTTAAATATTTTGACAGCCTTATATATTTTGTAAACAAATAAACAAGATACAATGTGCACAATTACGTAACCTATCATAGGAATCAAGCCAGCACCAATAAAGTGTTTCGCTACACCTTAAAGTAAACAAAAATAACTAAACAGTGCAGTGCTATTAATAAAATAATATAAGAACAATGTGTATCTGTGTTTAGAGTCTTCCTCCCAATCACCAAAACAATGCATTCTTTAAATTGCAAACAAATATATTGTACCTATAATTACAATTGAACATATAGTAAAAGAACTTCAAAACACCCTTTATAGAATAACAAATCCAACTCTGCAATAAAAATGTGAACCACATAAAAAATTCATAATGTGCAAAAGAGTATAATAATTAAAATTGAAAAAATATATAAATAATCCAAAAGTTCATCAGTGACAAAGCCCAATCCCACGTGAACAATTCCAGTGCTCTTCTTAGAGGAGCTCGCTCTGTGTAAGAGCAACACTGCACCCAGAGACACGCTTATCTGCTCACCACAAAGTAATGATCTCGGAGTTAGAAATGAGGTCCATAAAGTTTGTTACCCACATAGGTGTTAAGCTAGCCATACATGGATTGACATCTGGCTGGTTCAGCAATTCATGTATGGGCAGGTTGGTTGTACGCAAGTCGATCTATCGATTGACCTGTGTGGAACCAGCCTGTCAGGTTTTTCTCAAACAATCAGTGCTGCCAGCTATAGCTGGCAACACTGATCATTGTATTCTGATGGAGGGGAAGGCTCTCCACTGTCAGAACACCACAGCGGGGAGGATTTCTTCAGAAGCTCTGAAGAAGTCCCGTGACAAGATGTAACGTATGAAGGGGTGGAGCTTTATGATGTTATCATGGTGAAATCCAAAAAGAAAACAAAAAATTAAATCACAGCATTTGTAGAGGTCACATTGAAACACAATAAAAGCGAGTTCATCTTCACAGAAAAGCTTATAAGTATTTATAAACTGTAACAACATTAAAGACTGGTACACACGATGAGAAAATCGGACGAATGATCATCTGGGGTTTTTTTGCATGCTTGTCTCATATCGAAAATGAAGGTTAGTAAAGTTATTACGTACGAATATTATCATACGACAGAATACAACTTCAGAAGTGCTGTAATGTGTTGTATTGTATTGCAAGGTATTCTTTCATTTCTGAGCATGCGTGGTCTTGCTCTTTTCAGCCAAATACTTATCTGATTAAACGAAAATCAAACAATCTGGTATCATATGAAAAAAAAAAATTTGTATTTGTCACTTCTAATAATTTCAGACAAAAGGTGTGTACTAATGATCAGATTATCGTACAATCACTTCAAAAACTGTGTTTTTCATTTGATTTTCTGATCGTGTGTACTATCTAGATGTAGATAATGCTTAGTGAGTTTTAAAATATGTGAATTAAAGCAGACCATGCAGTAAAATGAAAGGTTCACCAGAATTATCCTGCTTCCTTTACAAACCACTAACTGTTAAAGTAGAACTACAGGCAAAACTTTTTTTTTCATTTTGGATAGAGCAAGGGAGGGTTATAACCTCTGTCAGATTTTTTTTTTCACCATCTGTGTCTCATTGTGAAGATTTCCCTTCACTTCCTGTCCCATAGCCAAACAGAAAGTGGGAGGAGATCCCTGAAAATTAAGGGTATTCCTTGAGGATCCCCAGGTCACCAGAACTAGTGTCCCCAGTGGAACATTTTTCCTCTACTACTTTTCCGGGGACAACCAAAAATGTAAGTTTACTTTTACTTTCACATTCAATAATGGTAAAAAGGACAAATATGGAGGGTGAATCTCCTCAATGTGGTGCACAGGCACCAATAAAAACTGAGAAGTGTTCTAATCTCTTTGCACTTTATCCAAAACTAAAAAAAAAATGCCTCTAGTTATACTTTAAACCAACCACAGATGGATCGAATCTTGACCAGTTCAGCAGAGACCGGCTGAGATTCAGTCCATCTATGGTAGGCTGCTTGTACTGAAGTTGATCCATCGATCAACTTCAGTACATTCAGGCTGTTAGATTTTTTTCATGCGATCACTGCTGGCAGCTATAGCAGTGATCCCTGTGTTCTGCTGGCAGGGAAGGCCCCTGCCGGCAGAACACAATAGCACTGCGGGAAGGATTCCCCCATCAACACTGTGGAATCACATAATCTATGGGCTGCTTTGGTAGGTGTAAAATGCATTTACCTTAAACTGGACATACACTAGTAGATTTTTGTTTTGAAATGTTTGTTTTAAGAACATTTGTTCAATTCCTAATGGTTAGTGGGTTTAAAGCAACATCCGCAGTGACAAGAAAATTTAAAGGAGCAGGATGTAACATTTATCTTGAATGAACAAATTTCTAACAGGGAATATGGAAATTACACTAATTCCAAAATCAAACATTAAAAGAGAAGTTGAGTTTTGTTTTTTCTATTTTTTTTTCAGAAATCATACTTACCTAGGTGTATGCAGCATCGCACCGATGTTGTCCCCTGCCGGCCCCAAGTCTGAGAAATGAATGATCAAACAACGCTGATTGCTCAGTTCTCAGTGCTCCGTGAGCAGAGAGCTGGCGACTATCAGTCACCAGGCTTTAGCCCGCTGTCAGCTGAAAATGGGTTACAGGAGTGCAGAATGAACCACAGCTTTCAATGTACTTCTCCTTTAAGAGCAAATTAAAATTATGAACTTCTTTCAAACTGCCTTTGTCAAGTCATTGAATATACCCAGAATTTTTGTATTTATGTTTGTATGAAAATTTGTACAAACATTCTATTGAAAATTTGCTAGTGTATGGCCAGCTTTACCCCCCTTTTATGCATCGTGGGCATGATGTCTCTGTCCTTCTGGGACAATTCCAGGGGAATACAGAGCAGGCCAAATGTGGCAAGAAGGCACTCTAGTCCATTGCAAGATTGTCTTCTCATGAAACGTCGACTGTTCTGGATTCCCCAGGATCTAGCCATAAGGAGTGCGATGTCATCCTCACATAGGCGCTGTGGGTGGAAAATGGGGGTGAGGTAAGGATAAATCTAACTTTTTTCTCTACGGGTACATTTTACAGCTCCTAATAGTAGGTGGTTTGTGAAGGGGAGAGAGCCCAGACAGTGTAACTGGACCTTACATTTTAACAGGTCCACTGTCAGCATTTTATGATCACTATTTTATATTGAAATAAATACCTAAAAAATAAAAGCTATTGACAAAACAGAAGATGCAGAGCTCAGTAGAAAGGACACAGATTTCTGTCCTCCTTAAGTGGTTTTGTGTCAGATGAAATTATTAACAGGATCGCCTTTTCTTCCAGGTTACAAAACGTGCCCCCTCCCCCCCTCACACAAGTCGCTATGAATATTTAATTAAGGAAAGACTGATCTGCTGTGATGAGACCGTAGAGCTGGACTCTAGCGACTGACATTACAAAAGGGTCAACTGCACATTTTCTACCTACATGAGATGAGGTTTAAAAAAAAGAAAGGAAAATAAATGTTAAACAAAGGGGGTAACTGCAGAAAAAATAACCGGAGGGGTCAACCAATCAGGTGAAGCAGGCAGTTTTCAAATGCAGGTTAGAAAACAAAAAAAAGATGGAATCTCAGTGATTTCTTTGCTCAACACAGTTTATGGTCAATTCAGTATATATACATCTATGTTGTAAATTTTGTTACCTTTAGAAGAACTTCAAATTGGTAAAAGTTGCACACAATTGGCATGTAAATATTGGTGCAAGCTCAGCAAGCAGCTTCCCAGATCGTAGAGGGATTTATTCTTTTCCTCAATCAGACATCAGCTTAGAATGTACATTTGTGTATTTGGTGGTGTATTTCTGTTTAAAATGTGGAGCTATTGTAACCGCAATATAGAACCAATTACCATTTTTACATTCGTTCACTGCAATGGAAGAGATGCTAATTTGCACTCCTGACACCTGAAAAAATGTGGTATCAGTGCTTGCCCCTTCACTTAACAACGTCCATAACAGTGAAGCCCCTGTTGCATTATGGGAGCTGATCTTTATTCTTTGGGTTCAGATTTGCTCAGCTATGACATGCTGTGGAGGCAGAGTGGCCACATGCAGCTCTCTAAAGCAGAACTTTACCCATAGCAACTTTACTTATTCTTTACCAAGGAACATGCAGTTCACATTAATAATTATACTACCAAAACTAGTGTGTGCTGAAAATTGCCTTCAGCATTGTTCCAATTTCTTCTTGTTGGAGGCTGCCATTTTGCTGAAGCCCAGAGCCCCTGAACAGTAGTAAATCATAAAGCGGAACTAAACTCATCAATTTAGGGGTTTCAAAAAACATTCTTGGAATGCTAAGTGTCACATTTGCTTGTGTCCTCAACCAAACTGTCAAACTATGAAATGGCCGATGTCATAACTGATCACATGTGCAGCACTATGGCAGTTGCAGATCAAACAGAAGCAGCTTCCTTGGCTGTAAAGCGTTTAATTCCACTTTAAGGCTGTCAGTAGATCGGCCTCTAAAAATTCAGCAGTGACTAAAAATGCCAAAAATTAAGAGTAACTGGGCATGTGCAGAGCAGGGAGAGACAGTGTATTACTGGATTTTAAACAGCATAGACACTTATTTTTAATGTTATACAGCCAGCCTGAAAGGATCTAGCAGAATACATTTTTCTGACTAAATTTCCACTTTAACTGTTAAATTATCCCAAATGATTGTTTTGGCCTGCAAGATACGGTAATCAGTGAGTATTTTTTCCATAGAAAAGTATTCTAATATTCCACTGGCCTGTGCAGTCCTCTATTGGCTTCTTTAGGATTGTATAAATAGGGGGTCAGCAACCAGTATTTTGTGATCTACCAGTAGATCTTGGGCAGGTGATTGGTAGATCATGGTCAGGGCTTGCTGGTCCACCATCCCAGAGCCTCAAACAAAGTGCAATGCAGAGGGACTACTGATAAAGTTGGAGTTATAGTAGAGAGCAAGAGTCGCATAAGCTGGTGTCTCCTATGCCCTGTCATGGTTGGTGGGTGTAGCACCTGCCAAGCATGACTCAATCAACTGAATGAGGCTGCTCTGAAAATGCCCTGCAACCTTGTGCAGTACAGCACACAAGGGGTAAACAGGCAGCGGTGTGTTGCTTTCTCACCATCTGTTTTAACCCCTTGGACCTCACAGAGGCATGCAATTATGGGGCACTTGCAGAGTGGGCCCTTTTACTTGAATGGGTCTCAATTGACAGGCGATAGCACCCACCAAAAGCAAGAGGGGGTGTAATGCCTACTGTGGCATGTGTACACCTTTGGCTGGTACTTCAGCATCTAAAGGGGTTAGGGACTGGGGGCAGTAAATCTGTGACTCAACAGCAGAGCTTTACCACCCCCCAACTTTACATGTGAAGGAGTCCTAAGAGGACCGCTGCCGGAGGCAACTAAGGACTCATTCACAAGTGCAGCAGGCACTGGTGCTCCTCTGCAAAGTGATCTGAGTGTGTTTAACGATATGGGTTTGGATGTTTTGGCGATATTTTGCCTCCTCACCCCCTCATTTAAACCCATGATTGCCGTGCAATGCACATGATTGTGACACGGTAGTAAGACAGTTAGAGATTTAAATCAAGTGTGAGGAGGCGACACTGTGCCCGGTAATCTTTGACTTCTCCCATGTTGTTCAGGTAGATCTCCACCCGTTTAAGGGTGCCTACGACTGGTATAAATAAATGATTGGTTAAGGGGTATAAACATGAAAAAAAGGGAAGCTTTGGGCTAAATACATGCCCTTGCATCACCAATGGTCACACTTCCATACAAAATTTGCCTACAAATACTTGACAGTGTCTGGCCATGCATGCATTATTGGTTTCCAGATCATCCTTACTTTGATTGTGGTATAGTATAGTATTTTTTTTTCCTTTTTATTGGTTGAACTAGATGGACCTTTTTCTTTTTCACTCAGACTAACTATGCATAAATATACTTCAGGTAAACTTGAATGTCTGTCCTTACTAAGAGAGGAGTACTACAGGCATGAGCCTATCATGGGGAAAAAGTGATGAAGAAAATCCACCCTGGCAAATGCTGCCACTTTTCTGGGAAAAGTTACCAGCCTTATGATCTCATTATTAATAATACTGCTAATATACCTTCTTTCAGTGTCCTCACCAGATTTGGCTGAGCTTTGATGGTGGTTGTGGGACATTCCAGACCTTGAGAACGAGGACTGGAAGGACATTTGGGATCTCCCGTTTCGAACTCCAGTTTAATTGAGAGATTGGCTTATCCAATTCAAAATTGCTTAAAATGCCTTGCATCCACAGGAGTGCTGGAGGTGCAGCCTTTCATCAGGAGCTTTCTCCCACATGTTTTGGACATGTCCCGTAATCATCCGATATTTGAAGGAGATGATGTGGGTGATAAATACAGAAGCATATACCTCTTTAAAGCCCTCTATGAGTATTTGTTTGTTAGGCTCGGTAGAAAGTTTGATCTCCATAATAGCAGAAAGAACCATGGTTGGTCTTCTCCTTTTCCATGCTCGAAAGGCCATCACTAGGACATAGAAAAAAATCCACTCCTCTGTCCCTTTCCTACTAGAAGCAACTAGTGAATGCCAGCCTGCCATTATGCAAGGATACTTACATTAATTGAGGTTACCTGAGGGAATATGACAGGGTATGGTCAAAGAGGTTAGCAAAAGCCTCAACAGCCTCTGCTCTCACTGCTGATTTAGAAATGATGATGATTTCTTCACAGGGTGGTAGTTTAGCCAGTATGGGGACACCCTTACCTTCA
The DNA here is from genome assembly GCF_062004578.1 of Staurois parvus. NCBI lineage: Eukaryota > Metazoa > Chordata > Amphibia > Anura > Ranidae > Staurois > Staurois parvus. Next base: position 1,411,140 of record NW_028317920.1, on the reverse strand, counting down.
AGGGACATCATCTGTTTTTGGCATACAATACTTTTGCATCTTTGTTGATAATAACTAACAGCCCCTGAAAGGGCCACTTACCTTGTACCTTTGTGTTGTTTTTTTTTTTTGCGTCTTGTTTTGTCTTTGTGCCTTGTTCAAGTACTAATAAACAGAATTATAAACTAAAAAAAATACTGCCAATAAGCCCCATTTTTGCAGAGCCCACCCTAATCTTAGCTGTTCTATTCCTCAACTGAGCAGACTGGGTCATGGGGAAAGTCCTACAGCTATATGAACATTTTCTATCTCAACTTTAAACAGCCAAACTGGATAAACCCTCTTCTATGTCTGTCAGCAACGCTTTAGGAATAAAAACAACTTTTTGTTGAAAAAAACATTTGTATGTATTTATAGACACTTATAATGGTTAACCGCTTTCTGGTGTAGGTTATCAATGAAATCATTTGATGGGCATCTTTTTAAACCACTGACTGCCTGATTAATAATTGCCAACTTATCCCTTTAAACCACTGATTGAGGCTCAGCAATACTTTGTAAACTTTTTTAGGACAAGAAAACTCTGGCACTGTAGTAGATTAGGCCATCTAGTGGTGACAGGAAGAATCCAAGACTTATAAGGTATCATTTTTTACCAGGTGGAGGTAATCAGCTATTTCCAATTCTTCTGATCGGTACAGGAAGGTGATTGATGTCACAAGAACAGCTCAGTACAAGCACTGCAGAACTTGCCTGCTGTGCCGTTCAACAAATTGCAAACCAACAAAATGGCAGTCTCTTTCCCAAAACAAAGGTGTATGGGGCATACAAAGAAGTAACCCAAAAAAACAGCAATAGCATAAACGATTAGCCAGGATATCCCAACACAGGTTTGTCCCAGGGCCGCTTATTAGGCAGCAAACCTGACTTATTTTTACATGTAAACACCCCCCTCCCCTTTATCACATGACCAAGTGCCCAGGTCTTTGTGTATGTGGTCAGCACTGAAGGTAGCCAACAGCAGCCTTTTCTCCAGAAAAGTTTAGATTTATGTTAACATTTGAATAGAGGACCATCTATGTATGTTAAATTTTCATCTATGAACTTTTCCCATTTTTCTGGGATGATTCTAATCTCTAACAGAAACAAGGTGTGTTTGGAAACGAAAGTAAATTCTTTCAATATTCCAAAAAAATATGCAAGACATATAAATTATTCGATACTTGATTAGGAGTTCCCATTAAAAGAGCCCTTATAGGCCACATGAAATCAATATATTTGCCATGTATGGTTTATGACAAGCTGAGTCAAACACTGGATTTTTATGTTATCTCTCACTGACCCCAGTGCTAATTATTATACATTATTATTATACAGGATTTATATAGCGCCAACAGTTTGTGCAGCGCTTTACAAAATGATTTATCCCCATCAGAAATCCAACTTCTGCTGCAGTCATTAAAATCCCCAGAAAATTTAAAATGAATGCCTATATAAGGGCCATATAAAAGCCACAACAATAATTATCAGTTAAAGGGTTAACGGATGAGTTCACCTTTGAGAACATGTCACATTTAGGGTGTAACATGTTACCAAAGAGCAACCTACCTGTAGCCCGTTCTCCCTTCCCAATCCCTCACTGTGACAGTGGTCATGGGATTGTCTCCCCGTACCCACTGTCACAATTCAAAAACAGCGTGCCCATGCGGGGCTCCACCAACACGACCAAGTCAATCATTCAGTTTCCTGTGCATTAATGAACTACATGTACAGTCTGCCATTGATGTTCTCAAAGAACTGCAAGGGCGCTGGTGAGCACTCGTGTAGTTTATCGATTCTTCCTGCAGTTCACTAACTGTCTGCCTGTAAGGGAGGTATGGGCAGACAGCTGACTGAGAGTCTGCACAATCCTAACATTGCATCCATGATCAGCAGATGCTTTACAAGCTGCATAGTAAAGAAAAAAAAATAAAAGTAATTTTTTTTACCTACAAAAAGTTGTTAATTGGTTACAAAGAGTGAACTTAGCCTTTAAGCCTGAGGCATCACTGGTGACTTTTGAATTGATGTATTACAGTGAACTAGAACTCAAACAGTAAAGATTTGCTATCTTTTAGGGAACATCTAGAATTGTTTATTGTACCTAAGTAGTACCATTAAAATCTACCTTTTTTTTACAATTCTTCCTGAAAACCAGCAGTGTACTTCCTGGTATTTGAGGATGCCTAGGCACTCCTGTATCTACAGCCTGTACTTATACAACCTGTTTATCTGAAGGCTGAGATCTGAGGCATTGTTGTCTGCTAATCTAAGGAGATTGAGAGTGAGATTTGGTGATGTTAGTACCATGCTGCTCACTGTTTTCCCTAATGGAGGCTCTTATAGAAGTAGTAAAGCTCTACCTCTACCAAGATGGCCGCCTTCACACAGAAATGTAATGCAGAACAAGGCATGGTAACTCAGTAACTTCACGCCACAGTCTGGAAAGTGATTCACAGTAGATCACTTTTCAGTGGACAGCTAAGCAGAAGCTTTCAAGCATGCAGTAAGCAATACTCCCTTTGTTTTTCCCACTTTCAATGGAAATAACCTGTCGCAACTGTGAGGTAAGCGCATATCGCGTGGCCCACTGACTTGAATAAGCACGTCAATTCAACAATCCATGTTAAATTTACCACAGCCATGTTATGTGTACAATGCAAGCTGTATGTTATCTTTTAGGTGGTTGGTCAGAGGGTGGTAAAACACAGCCCAACTGCTTGTTTTTACCACCCATCTATGGGAAAGAGGCCTAATGGGGAAAGAGCCCTAATAGGAAAAGATCGGCAGCAGAGAGACCACAGGCAAAGCTAGTGACTTGTCCTTTGTCCTATCCCTGCATTATTTGGCACACACAAGTTTTGTTCCTCTTTAAGGTTTAGCTTATGCTGTCATCCTCCCCTTAACTATGTGAGGGTGACAGCTACACTTCAAGTAATTATTAATTCACTTAAACTTTCTTTTATGAATGAATATTCTAATTACGCTCATTAGTGCAGGCCACATAGATGACTTCAAGTAGGACTTAGGCAATGTTTTATTTAAGATTAATACTGATGACTATATGAATTAGCAGAGGAAATTAATTTGGCACTTGTGCTGTACTTTACTCAGCTACTCTGTCCAGGAACGCAGCCAGAATGAACTGATAAAAAAGGCGCAGGCCTAATCTACATGTTCAATCACTAAAGGATGTTGTACATGTAAAGCACAGCACTACCACTGAGCTGAACGCACCCCTCCCCATTCTGACAAATCTGACATTTTCAAGTTAACCTGTGTTCATTTTCAATTACGAAAACCACCAGCACACATGAAAAGCCAGCAATACCTCTATGGACCTAGATGGCATCTACAGTCTCCATAGAACCCTGAAACTATTTTTAATAGGTGCTTTTGTTCTTGAAGTCAAGCTGTTCTTGCTCTTCACACCTCCCTACTGGTCAATGTCAGTGATGGACAGTATGACTGACCAATATTGGGGTGAAGAGGCCAGAAAGGGATGTGCCAGAACACTGACATTAACTGTAAAAATGACAGTAGACTGGGTTTCAAAGCTCCCGGGTCACTCTAAAACTAGTACAAAGTGCATGCAGGCACCTCTAAAGGACCCACTTTGCATATCGGCTGACATATTATTAGTTCAAGTGTGAACACTGATTCACTTTAAGGTAGAGCAATGAAAGAAAAAACTATAAATGTTATCGCCTCTCTTTTTCAATTAGGCTTCCACAAACTTCTGAACTTTTTAGACAGACACAACATCCCATTCCCACTGGACACAGCAGACACGTAAAGGGCTTAAAGTAGCAAGCCTGGCAATTAATACTATCAGCTGATTATTTTCCATAAATGTTATTTTCAGAAGTTATATAGTGTTGCGTTTTACAAGGAATACACAACCATTCACATCAGTCTTAGATCTTATAGAATCTAACAGCTCAATTTCCCTACCACACTCATGCACTCATGCACACCCTACAGTCATTTTTATTAGATGTAGGGTAACCAAGCTGTATGCTTTTTGGTTCATTAGATAACAGGACAATAGTGTCCTGGTTATTTTTTTTTTCTTTTCCGCAAACGTGCAGATAACGAAAAAACCCATAAGTGAATCACAAAAAAAGTGCAAGTGTAAAACACCACACGAAAAAGTGCACTTAGGGGTGTGCTTTGTCCTTCCCCCGAAGGGGATGGACCTCTACCCTGATCCCCCGGGGCACGAAGCTCCTGACAGGGACAAGGTTCCCATTTGGTCCACCTAGCCAAAAAGCCTGGCGGACCACCGTTCCTTGTGGCCAGCCGAAGCCAGCCACTCAGTACTTGGCCAGGGGGTTCTCCCGAAGAGAAAAACCCCCTAGGGACAGGGGAGGAAGGAACCAAAAGGCCACACATCCTCCCCCTAGACTTCAGGGCAGGCCCGAGGACCCACACCCTCCATCCTGTGAGAAAAAAAACACACACATAAGGTGAAAAGTGACAAAACGTAGGAGACAATAAATTAAAAAAATAAAAAATAAAAAAGTGGTCGTGCCAAATTGTGCACAGACCAGGCCCTGAGGCCTGTAGCAAAAATTGCCCCGAACTTAGCCAAAAGGCCTGGTCCTGAGGGCGCTGTGCAGAAAAAGTGGTAAACACAGTGGCCATGTGCCTGTTCACACTGTGGGGTCCCACACCCAAGTGTTACTAAGAGCACCCCTGAGGCGACCACTCAGGGGGCACTGGTTTGCGGACTCTCTGCCTTCCCGGCCCCTGGCCAGACCGAGGTAGTTCCGCTCAAATCAGGAGGTACTGGGCCCCTCTGACGTTCCAAAGGGGAATTACTCCCAGGCCCCAACTCCAATGGGCTCCCGGTTTCTGTTCCCCCCATAATAACCATCAGGGCCCCCATCATACCAGCAGGGGTACTATAAAACCAGCCATCCCCGCAAAGCTAGAATGACCATGGAGCACCCCTGCTGGACACTGATAAGAACAGATACTACACTTGATCTTAGCCAAAAGGCCGAGAAGCGATAGACAATAGTGTCCTGGTTTTTTTTTTTTTTTTTTTTTTTTTTTTTTAGTCCGCAAACGTGCAAACTACAACGAAAAAACCCGTAAGTGAACACAAAAAAAGTGCAAGTGCGAACACCACACGAAAAAGTGCACTTAGGGGTGTGTTTGTCCTACCGTTCACCTGATCCCCCGGGGCACGAAGCTCCTGACAGGGACAAGGTTCCCATTTGGTCCTCCTGGCCAAAAGGCCTGGTGGACCACCGTTCCTTATGCCCAGCCGAAGCCGGACATCCAGTACTAGGCAAGGGGGTTCTCCCGAAGAGAAAACCCCCTAGGGATCAGGGGAGGAAGGAACCAAAAGGCCACACATCCTCCCCCTAGACTTCAGGTAAGGCCCGAGGACCCACACCCTCCATCCGTGAAAAACACACACATAAGAACAGAAAAAGTGACAAACGTGGGAGTGAATAAATTAAATAAATAGAAAATAAAAAAATGGTACCGTGCCAAATTGTGCACAGACCAGGCCCTGAGGCCTGTAGCAAAAATTGCCCTGGTCCTAGCCAAAAGGCCTGGTCCTTAGGGCGCTGTGCAAAAAGAAGTGAAAAACAGTGGCCAAGTGTCATCTTCACACCGTGGGGTCCCACACCCAAGTGTTACTAGTGACACCCCTGAGCACGTCTCCCCAGGTGGCACTGAGTTTGCGGACTTTTTGCATCCCCAGCCCCTGGCCAGACCAAGGTAGATCGTTCAAATCAGGAGGTACTGGGTCTTTCCAGTCTTCCCAGAGGAATTACTCCCAAGGCCCCAGAACGAATCATGGCGCTCCCTGGTTTCTGTCCCTCCGGTACTAGCCTTCCGGACCCCCATCATACCAGTGAGGGTACTATACAACAACCATCCCCGCAAAGCTAGAATGGTCGGGAGCACCCCCACTGGACACTGATAAGAACAGATACTACACTTGATTTTAGCCAAAAGGCCAAAAGTGTCCTGGTGAGATACAAACCCATGATCTAGAGCTGCAAGGCCAGCAATCTCATTGCTTGGCCACTATGAGGGCTAGTATTACACTTTCCGGAAAGGTTATGGTGAGCTTTAAAGCAGTCGAGGTGCCTAACATAATTTCATTGAAAAAACAGCCAATACAGCAATGTGAGTATCTGAAGAAGGACCCTCCCACTTTAATTGATTGGGGAATTTAGATTTTTTTAAAAAATAATTATTAGGGTGATTAGCTAGAGCAGTTGGACACATTGTTGGTGGGGGAGGCATACTTCATAATTTAAAGTTGAATTTAGTTTGAAGTCCAACAAGGAACTCTGTATGACCATAAAGAAGATGTATCATACATTCCAAATGGCTAACCAATGTATGGCTTAAACAACTGACTGGTGTTCTGAGTTTTTGATATGAATGCTTGTTTTACTAAACCAGCTAAATTATAAAACATCTCCATGAAAAGTAAATCTTTAAGCAACAGCTAATTTGTAGCCTGAAATGTAACTTCATAATATTCAGTCCCTTCCTTGGAAATCGACAACATTACAATTATAGAGGTGTAATGTAGCAGCCCCTGACAATTATCTTTTTGGGGGATTCTGGACCTTATCAATCACCATCCAAAATGAGGATTGTCCTATTCACTCCACAAGAATCAAACTTTAAGAATCTTATCATTTTCATTTTGGAATCTCAACACAAACAAAAACTGGATTTCAATATGGTCGGTGTAGTCCAGGACCATTATGAGAACCACCGAAAAACAGTTTTTGATGGCAAAGAAATTGAGCAACTCTGATGGGTCAAAGCTCTGAAGCCGCTTAGTTGCTCTGATAAAAAAAAGCTCACTGTGTAAGGTACTAATTAGGAGACAGTTGTAGAGGTTTCCCACTACACCCAAAGTTAGCACCTAGCCCTGACTTGTCCTGCACTAAGCCCTGCCCTGATCTATACTAGTCAAATGTCCGAACCTTTATGAGGCAGTAGAGTATCTATCACTTGACAGCTGAATGGTAGGAGAGGTGTTCATAACAAGGAGGGGAGGATCCTGTGTGGATTTCCTCTGGGTACTCCAGTTTCCTCCCACACTCCAAAGACATGCTGGTAAGTTAATTGGCCACTGCACCAGACACACTTTTTTCAGCTCCTGCCTCTGGGGCTGGGCCTTTTGGCAAGGATTGCATGGTAGTGCACTATGGCACTTATCCACTTCCCTTTTCCTTTCTCCATTTTTCTTTGTCACTGCACTTTTTGCACAAGCACTGTATGCAGTTTTCACTTCCCCAATTAGTAGGGTGTAGGTCCATGGGCCTGCCATGAAAGTCTTGGGGGAAGGGCATGTGGCCTTTTGGTCAGGTTCTCCCCCTCCCATGGGGTCTCCCATCGGGGGAGCCCCACTAAATACTTGTGGTGGCCTTGCTTCGGCAGGCCTCCTGAAGAGAGGAGTCTGCCTGGTTTTGGCCGGGTGGACCGGTGAGTGCCTCAGTCCCTGTCAGGAGCCTTGCGACCTGGGTAATCAGGGCTAGGGCCCTCTCTCTTTGGAGGAGGGTCAGACATACACCAGGTGCACTTTTCTGTGTGATTCACTTTTGTGTGCTCACTTTTTTATTTTTCATCTGGTGCTAGTTTTGTGAGTGTGTTCACTATACCGCGGGACTTTAAAAAAATGAAAAAAAAGTATGAATTTGAGTTAGGGACCTTCGATTGTAAGCTCTTTAAGGGCAGGGACTGATGTGAATGTACAATATATATGTAAAGCACTGTGTAAATTGACAGCGCTATATAGGTACTTATAATAAAATAAATACATTTTAATACTGGGCATATGTTTACTAGTATACTGTATGCCTAGATGGAATTAGAATATAGACACCCCTTCAGAGAAATGCACATAACACACTTATCTCACATGAGATTCAATGACCCTTTAAAGACTGTTCCCAAGATCTTACAATCAACTGAAGTATACAGAGCCGAGATCAAAGTCCTTTTAATCAAAAACATTCATCAAAAGTAAATCAGAGCTCTATACACGGCAGAAGGCACATATATACCGCAGAGACGTCAAGATGACCCATTTTAGCTAGGAGATGTTCAACTGCTCTTGTATTTAGCACTCTCTTTGACTGCATTAACCTGCCTTCAATTAATTAATTGATGTAAAAGGCTTGTTTTACAACAATTAATTAACTGAGCCCAGGTTAATTCATTCCGAAAATCATTGGTAAATACGTGGGGAGACAAATATCGCAGATGTAGCAAGGTCGAGCTTGCACAATTTTTTGGTAAAGAAAAGCAAAAAAGCAACATAGTTTCCTAACTTGAACCCATACAAAAACTGTAGAAAATTATTCTACCATATGTTTGACAGGAAGCATTCTGTGTAGTGAAAGCTTTTTATTATTTGTTGCTATGTATTTTTTTTTTATTAATAAAATGTTTTCAATTTAAAAGATGTGCTGGTCCAAAAATAATGAACATTTTTTACAATTACTTTAAAATCTTCCATGATATACAGTATTACATCAGAATAACACAATTGGAACATAGAAGGTAGCAATATATTACAATTATCAGGCAATCACAGATACCTATAACTTTAGATTACAAAAACACAGAAGAAAAAATCAAAATGAACAACATGTTTAAAGATGCAGATCATAAAAATGTGTCATTAGAAACAAGCACAACGGAGAACGAATAGCAAAACTTACAATCTAATATCAACACATATTATATTAGATCCTTTATTTGCATTTGAAGCCAGTGCATCCTCGAATTTCAAAAAAGAACACATTCTTTTGAATACAATAACTTGAAAATGCATCCTTTTCCCCCATTAGTAACATGAGAGATGGCTGAGATTTCTACAAGTCCCGATCAGTACAAGATGTCACTGAAGTCTCTGTGTGAAGCCCATCCCCCAATGCAAAACATCTGCTATAACTCATTAACATATTAATGCTTAAAGACAGTGCACAGGCCAGAGCCCAGACTTAAATTAGTGCTTGCAGGCTGATAAAGACCAATGTACATGCTAATTTCAATCTCTCAGAAGTGTAGCTCTGAAAGTGTGCATCTCGCAAAAAAAAAGCCCAAAGCTTGAGATCTGTCCCTTAGTCACCTTTCCAGCAATGTTTTGTACAAGCAAGTGGAAATGCAAACCTACAGAAGAATTTTGATTAAATTAAATTAGATTGGCTGTTTATGGTTGTTTAACCTTATACAAGAGAAGGTAGAATTTAAAAATTGTTTTTTTTTCCCCTTATTCGTGCTGCAGAGTTGGGAGCCGGATAATTACAATTCGGGAACATGGAGCCTCATGATTGAAATAATTAATCAGAGTCGTACTGAACAAATTAGCATGTGCTGCCGAAGCCGTTTAATGTTGCAATGCACTGCGGAGTAATCGCAGAGGTCTCTGAAGCTCGCAAAAAAAAGAGAGAGAACAAAGACAAAGAGTTGTAATAATTTTGTCATTTGCTGCCAAGTGAGTTCTCAGTGTTTAATACAGTCTTTTTTTTTTTTTTTGAGTCCCAAGAATTTTCTGTCTGCTCCATTCAAAAGTGTCTTTTTTCAAGGCCTAATTCACAAGGGACAAATAACGCAGTTTGTACACACGATTATGAAAAGTGCTACCCCCAATAATGATACGGAGCATAAAAGCAGACAATGGTTTCAACAAGAAACTGTAAATTTGGGCAGACATATTAATGCAGCATTTAAGAGCCAACAAGCCCAATCGGGGACCCAGCAATCACTGTTAATAAGCCAGGGAGTATAAAGTTCCATTGACAATTGTTACAAAGAAAAGAGAAAAAGCCTGGCAATGGTTTGTCTATTTATGAACTGGAAATCCCAGTTTTTGGCTTCTCCGTCACGTTCTGAAAACTATTTCCAGGACCTTTAGGCCTACAGACCTGGAAGGTGGTAAATTTTGAGTGCTTGCTCCTGGGACCTTCTTGCTCTTCTATCTATTGTTAAACAGCTAACAAGGGCAGTACTGTAGAACAAGGCATTGGTGCCCAAAGACACAAATAAGGCACACCAAGAATGTCCCCAAAAAAAGTGTTTAATCTATGATAATGGCTTCTAAAGAATATCACACTATTTACTGTATTTTACCAGCAAGCCCTGAGAGAGGAAGAGAGGAGTTTATTGGAACAGGACCTGGACACTACAGAGACACAATTCAGTCACACATTAGTATCAAAGTATGGTTCAGGTTCCTTAAAAATATCATCATTCAGAGATTAGTAACATGACCAAGTTATAACAACACCTTGCCACAGTGTACTTAGTGAACCTTAATTCATCTCTACTGTCTTCTATCCTGCCTTTAAAGCCCAACTCTAGGCAGAAACTATTTTTTTTTACAGTACCTCCGTCCCAGCCTCCTCTAACCCACCCTAATAGTCTTTATACGTGGTGGAGGCAGAAATATTCCCTGTCCAGGTCCCCCACTGCTGCTGGTTTTAGTGTAGGGGACCGCTGACCCAGCAATGCAATGGTACCCCGGACCACTAGTTTCCTACTGCCCCTCTTCCTGTGGTGACATTATCCGTTTCTCTCTCCTGAGAGGACCCTGCCAGTGGCCACACAATTGGAAGTGTCCATGTCTCACAGGCAATGACAGACACCCTAGCAAGGACCCTTTCAGGATGAGGAGAAGACTTGGCCAGTGATGTCATGTGATTGTGGCTTCAGATAAGCTAAAAGGGTTATTTTGTCTTTTTGTTTTTTTACGAATATGATCAGTTAAAGGGGGTTGGATGGGCAGGAACTCAAAGTATCTGGGAGTAGGGCTTTAAGGAGAGACTGTAACCTAACCATTCAGGGGACAATACCTGGTGCTTCCAAGTATGGTGAAGCACGTGACCTCCTTCCATGTGACTAGGTCTAGCAGCAATCGTTAGGCCTGATCAATACCACTTTACTGGGGGTGCTCCCCTTAGCAAGTAATGACAGTAAATACCTTGGACTTCCGTGCTGACTACAGTAGAGAGTGAGAGCTCTGATGGAGAACTGGTTAAGTATAAGGGGGTGGAGAGGCCCTTACAAAGATACTGTCACTTTGCCCCCCTTGGGAAAGTTGAGTCTCATTATTTATCTCTTGTGGTTTATAACATTGTTAAAGTGAATTAATTTTGTAGCATTGATTGTTTCCTGCCTTCATAACATGTTTTAAAGAAAATGTTTTGCAATGTTTGTTTGCAGAGACACGCATATAGAGCTTGAGGATATGTCAGAGGGTTTTCACATTCTATCAATGAAAAAATTGGATGTAATGCAAAAAACACTTTGAGTATAGAAAAACACTGTGGTTCTCTAAAGCCTGTTCTCAATTAAGTCACCAACAATTTTTATCACCTGCTTCTAGAATTTTTGCCCTTCCTAAGGTTGTTGGCCAGAGAGTTACCATAGCATAAGTTTGAAACTATAGTATCTAGTCCAGATCATTACCTAATTTTTTAGGCTGCCTTTTCAAGAACTTCAGTTAACAGTAGGTACCATAAGCAATGCCAGAGACATGATGGAAATCACAGGAAATCAAACCAACTAGGGTAACTATTTCATTTGAAAAGCAACTTAAGATGGCTATAGATGGATTGAATCTTGGCCGGTTCAGTAGGGAATGGCTGATATTCAATCAATCTATGGGCAGTCTGGCTGTACCCAAGTCGATCCATCAGATTTTTTACATGCAATCATGGCTGGTTGCTATAGCCACTAGCAGTAATTATTGTGTTCTACAGGCCAGGAAAGCTACCCACCGGCAGAACACAATAGTACTGCGGGAGGAATTCTTTCATCAACACTGACTGTGTTGATGGGAGAATCGAGTGATTGCAGGAAAGAAAATGCCTTAGACTTGTGGAGCTATATAATCCAAGATTGATAAAGCAACCTTCCATAAAGAAAAAGTAAACCTGATTCTAGATAGGTCCTTTTCTGACATCAATTTTGATCATTGGAGGAGAGCAGATGGAGTTCCCAGCACAGCTAGAGAACTCTCTCATTCCCAGTGTGGTCAGTTTTTGATACAGAAGCAGAGTGGCTGACACAAAGGAAGCAGTACAAAGAGGAGAGGATACTTTTTCATACAAGTAAAAGGGTACTACATGCACATATCGGGATTATGAAATGTTGAGTTTACTTATTTTTTTAACATAACCCCTTAAATGTGCTCTTAACAATTAACCTCCTTCCCTAATATTAAACCCTAAACCACGTTTCTTAAAGTGGTTGTAAAGGCTCAAGGTTTTTTACCTTCATGCATTCTATGCATGAAGGTAAACAACCTTCTGTGTGCAGCAGTGCCCCCAGCCCACTCAATACTTACCTGAGCCTCATCGCGATCCAGCGATGTGAACGTCAGTCTTAGATTTCCCGGGTCTCTGCCTCCTTATTGGCTGAGACAGCAAGCGGCAACCAGTCAGCCAATGAGGAGAGAGGGGGTAGGGCCAAGCTGTGGCTCTGTGTGTGAATGGACACAAGGAGCAGTGGGTGCCCCATAGCAAGCTGCTTGCTTTGGGGGCACCCGACAAGAAGGAGGAGCCAGGAGAGCCTGCAGGGGACCCAAAAAGAGGAGGATCCAGGCTACTCTGTACAAAACCACTACACACAGCAGGTAAGTATAGACATGTTTATTATTAAAAAAAAAAAATTACCTTTAGAATTGCTTTAAGACATAACCTAATGTATAGCCTAAGTCATAAGTGAGCTCTTAACACTTTATGCTACCCAAACACTGGGGTTGATTTACTATAGGCAAATAGACTGTGCACTTTGCAAGTACAGTTGCTCTAGAGCTTAGTAAAATGAGGAGAAGAGCTGCTGAATTCCATCATCCAATGAAGCAATTTTTTCTTTTCCTTGCATGCGATTGGGTATTCTTTGCAAAATTAAGCTTTATGTTATTTTCTAAGCTGAGCAAGTGCACTTGTAAAGTGAACAGTCTATTTGCCTTTAGTAAATCAACCCTACAGTCTCCTTAAAGTGAGAGCATCTACAGACAGTCCTTACCCCCAAGGTAGCTAAACTTACCCAGCCCTGCTCCCTTGTTGCCTTTCTGCACCGCTGGCTAGTTGAATAATATTTACAGAGACATCATAAACTGGCAAAGATTGGCAACTATATTACACTGCAACAGCACCAGCATCACAAGAATGCGCAAACCACAGATTGGGTGCCAACCAATGCAGAAAGAATAGATGATTCCTGCACAATTCTGCACAAAGTTGTACGGAGTGAGGCTCCAAATCAATCATAGGAATGTTTACACAGAGCAACTCGGGGAAACAAGCAAAGTCAATGCACAAAATGCTTCAGTTGTAGCAACTTGAAAAAACAATCCAATTTACCTTTTATTAATGATTCTATTATTTGAAACTTCTCAGAGAGATTACAGCGGTTGAATTAGAGAACACACAGGTTTGTATTTTTGCAGTCTCATGTATAAATCCATTCAGAAGCTGAAGGTGCCAGCAATCATAGGGGGTTTAGTTGGTAGGGCAGCCAACAATACAAGATGAATGCCAAGATGAAACCTACGGCCAATTAACAAGTGGAATATGCCCTGATGTGTCCTCAGTTCATTTAAATGTAACATTGCTATGTTTAAATTTGAGCTCCAGACACAGCTAAAAACAAAGAAGAAATCCATATTAGGGAGCAGGGTAACCTAGCAAATCATTTGTATTTCTGTCCAGGTATTGTCCCTCCCCAGCCTGTGACTGGACAATCCACAGAGAAGCAGCAGATTAATTAGCTCATCTCACAGTCACCCTGCTTTCTCCTGCTATCAGCATCCTCCTTGTTAGCACATGACCACTGTAACATACATGATTGGCTTCTTGTAGTGCTTCTCCCTCTTCCAGTCTGAACCTTAATGTACAGAACTGCAGAGCCTGGTACCAAGTCACATTAAGGTACTTAAGGTGTTATTAAACCCAGGACCCTACATTCACTATATCTGGTCTCCCACAGTACACAGAAATTCAATTATTTTAGTAAATATAAACTGCTAAATACCTTTTCTCATCAGCAGTTAAAAGCAGTCTTATGACTTCAGCTGAGCACTGGTTAAAGCTTATAGGAGGAGTTTTCTTTCTGCTCTAGGAGGATGCAGAACCCCTGACCCTCTGTCTGGACAATGCTGATCACATGCACTCTCCCAAGTAAAAAAAACTATCTAGCAATACACACCAAACTGAACATGTGCAGAGTGTCTCCACACAATATGTCTTATCAGGAGATAAGGGGGGGACAGTACACAGAACATGGAAATGCAATTATTTTAGTAAATATAAACTGCTAAATACCTTTTCTCATCAGCAGTATATAGCAGTCTTGTGACTTCCAGAATAGCACTGGTTAAAGATTGTAGGAGTTTTCATTCTGCTGTAGGAGGTTCTATAACTCCTGACCTCTGTCTGGACAGTGCTGATTGGCCCTGTGCTGATCACATGCACTCTCCCAAGGAAAAAAAAAAAAAACCTCTCTAGCAATACACACCAAACTGAGCATGTGCAGTGACTCCACACAATATGTTTTATCAGGAGATAAGAAGGGGACACTGGAAGAAGGGGAGAATAACAGAAGTCAGGATCAAACAGAGTTTTTACATAATGCAGAGGATTAACCACTTAGGCTCCACAGTGAGTATAACAAGCATGCTTTACTGCATATACAGACTGATTTTATTGTTGTGGGTTTAGTAACACTTCGAATCTTGGCCGGTTCAGCAGGGACAATCCGAGATTCGAACCATGTATGGGCAGGCTGAATGTACTCAAGTTGATTGATCAACTTGGATACAACCAACCTGTCAGGTTTTAAATGCGATTATTGCTAGTGGCTATTATAGCCGCTAGCAGTAATAGCTGCATTCTCCCCCCCCCCACGTGAAGAACACAATGGCTCCATGGGAGCTAGCGTTGAATGGGGGAATCGAGCGACCACAGGTCCTTCTATGGCTGGCTTTACACTGCTTTTGCTTAGTTCACTAAATTATGTATTTATGAATATGGAGCTGTATTCATTTGTGTCTTTTGTATCTGAGCTTTAAAAGCAGTATATTATTGTGGGGATGTGGTGGCACACCCCACAAGACTAACATATGAAAAGCATTGCCTACACTGAGCTGGAGAAGAAGTCAATCTCTAGTACACCGTAGCAGTCAATACCAATAAACATTAAAATTCTTTAATCTTTTATCTACAATTTAATCTATTTTTTATTGCTGTAATCTCAAGTCTAATAGTCTATGGAAAAGCACATGATATCCATAAACAAAACAAAAAGCAAACTCTTTCAAAACTACTTACAGCAAAACATCACCATATTTTATCCAGAATACTTACAGTGCATAACGACTTATCGTCGCACTGTATCAATTAAAACAAAATGTAAGGAGGAAAAAAAACCCGGGAGAGAAACAAGCTAATGCTTTGTGAAATACAGCAGCTATAAAGGCCATCAATCTTTTATATTGCTCTCTTTTACACTGAATGAGCCGAGCCAAGGTGTCTTCTTTTCCGAGGAGCTTGGAACGCATTGCAGGCAATCTGGATGTGAGAGGGCGAAGCCAGGCAGAGGAAGGGAACCTGTATTACAGTTGGGAATCGTCCAGAGCTTTTACGGACTATCCCTGGAAAGCAAATTGGCATTAGTTCAATAAAACACCTACTTAACTGCAAAGGGCCACTGTTCTCGTTTCAATAGTCCCCGAGGTTTTCCATGATATATGTACATACAGCTCGCTCGCTGCACAGGGTTTTTTTTTCCCGGGGCATTAAGCAAATATATGTCGGCTCACATTCATACGACCTGTAGAAATTCTAGAAGCAGGTGACAAAGAAATTGACGGGGATTCTGTTAAGAGCAGAAACATGCTGTTTTTCTAGGCTCAGACCAAATATTGTAATTGAAGCAGTCTTTTCTCTACTATATGACAGATAAGTCTGCAGAACCAGACTGAGTGCTAACAGCAATACATGGCCAACTTAAAACAGCATGCGTAGTTGCAACGTAGTTCATAGAACGACTGAAGGGGGGAAAAAAAGTTTTGGACTTTAAAAGAGGACACTTAAAACAATTGAGTACTGTCCGTGATACTTTTTTTATTTGCACTAACATACAATTTTGAGGACAAGCTTTCGGGGTATGTCCCCGTCTTCAAAGTCCAAACTGTACTGTTTGGACTTTGAAGAAGGGGACATACCCCGAAAGCTTGTCCTCAAAATTGTATGTTAGTGCAAATAAAAAAAGTATCACGGACAGTACTCAATTGTTTCTGTCGCAAATGCACTTATACGGCTACAATCACCTCAAGCAAAAGAGGACACTTGAAATTATACATTTACAGGATGATTTTGCTATAAATTGCTAAAAAGTTCCATCTCCTTTTAAAAAAGTCACTCTTGTAGCCTAGGTGGTTCTAGACCAGGTAGGCAGCACAAGATAATACCAGATGGTGCGTTGAGAGCCAGAGACTTGCCCACAGGTTCATTAAAGGATGTAAAACAGAATTCTGGCCAATATATGGGCATTCAAATATATACATATTCATAACATACATAACAAGCGCTAAAGAAACCTGAAAACAACCCTCACTGTGCTCTGAAGCTGCAGCTAGAGTGGAGTTATTCATTGTCAAAGTTTGCAGATGAAGCTAAAACCTGATTTATTTGACAAAGTGTCTGTAAACCCTTAGGCCCCATTCACACCTGAGCGTTTTGTAGCGTGAAGCTCCAAAATGCTCAAGGAGGAAAAAAAAAAATCAATATTACTCTATGGAGATGGTTCACATCTAAACTCCAAGTTGCCTGAAGCAGAACGCCTGAAGCTCAAAAAAGTTTTTCAGCTACTTTTATAGCTCCATTCGGGCAGATTGACGCGTTTTTGGCACGTTTTCATGACCATAGAAACACATGAAAATGCAAAAATTGCGCTGAACAAATTGCACATAAACCTTTGCAAACACGCGGAAAAACTAGTAATATGGAGAGAGTAAACACTAAAGAAAATGTGCTTTGTTCAGATTTCACATCTGAGGTTTGCAACCACTTTAAAGTGCAAGTTCACCTTTTAAAAAAAAAATTAAAAAGGTAAACTAACACAGTACACCCTCCCCACCTCCCTGGCCCCCGCTGTAGTTATTTCTGTGGATGATTAGCTTTCACTACGTACGCAGCTAGTGCAAGGGAGCAAAATTTGAAAGCTGTGGTCTTCTTTCCTTAGAAATGCTGGGATGGATCAGAGCGATTCTAATCAGTCATGTGCTAGTACATGACTAATCAGAATCGCTTTAATCAGTCCCAAAAGAAGACCATGAATTTTAAATCCCCAGACCCATGCACCATCTGTGTGAGCAGTGAAAGCTAATCATCCACAAAGTTCAGTGAGCATCAGGGAGGGGTGGGAAGGGTGTACAGTGTTTACCTTTTCATTTTTTATGAAAAGATGAACTTATACTTTATCTACTTCTACTGTACATTTTGAGGATTAACTATTTCACTGCTCAAGATGATACAGAGTTCAGAGGGCTTGTATTAGGGGCAGTTCACACCAGGTGCCATGGGACTGCACTGGGCAGTCCAACCACTAAGCCAGTTCAAATAACCGCGTTGCATGTATATACACTGAAAAAATGTACAGCATAAAGTACTTCAACGCAGCGCACTGCAATCCACCCTCCTGTACTACGCTGCAGCCAGTAGAACCCGATGACAATTCAATAAAGTTAACTTTAAAAGAAAGAAGTAAACAGTGCAATGTGCAGTGATCACATTCCTACTGTACACCAGAGGCTGTGCTCTAGCGCAGCTAGTGGTGTGAATGGGACATTACATTTATTAACTGCTTGTTAAAAATACTGTATGTTGAGAGGCTACAGTTCTACTTACTTTAAAAGTAGTACAACAAATGGCTATAGTTTCACATCCTTTTATCAGGCCAGTAACAGATCCCCATATCTAATAGTAATATGTAAATCATAATTCATTGTTGCTTTAGTGACATGCCCCTTCTGGATTTCACTACCTATGCAACGTATGGATCTGTTAGTGGCCTGACCAAGAGCTATGTAGGCTGCAAATTGTATCCATTTCTTATTGGATTACTTGCTACAAGTGCTGCTTCTAGTTGGCTATATATATATATATATATATATATATATATATATATATATTAGATATACAGGATTCATATAACAGTTTGCTCAGCGCTTTACAATATAACGGGAGACAATACAGCAACAATACAGTTCAATACAAGGGCTCCTTGGAGCTTACAATCTAAGAAATATACACACACACACAGTATCACAGTATATAAACACAAATACACACACATATGTGTGTATTTAATATAGACACGCTATATGTATTTTTATTCAAATGAATGCCACACTAATTATTTTCCTGTAAACTCTTAATGAACACATTCCAAATCCTCAATAGAGTATGAAAAACTGGTTAATGTTTAAAGAAATGTTTTCAAAAGCAGTTGTGTGTTAACATACAGTATGGAGACTAATGTGCAGACCAAAGCAGTAATTTTATTTTTTTTAATGTTCTATTAACACATTATATCCTGTGAAACTATAATGGATAGTGCCATTATGTAGTCTGGACAAGGAAAAAAAATAGGCAAAAGCACAAAAAAAAACCCTTATATCTGATCACATGCAATATTTTCCTGAAATTTCACAACAATTTAAAAATCTTGGAATACCAGAATATAAGAACAGTGTATGGCAAACAATAAATATATAGTGGGATTAAAGTAAGTGGCAAATTCCACACACCTCTGCTATCAAAATCCATATTCTAAAACTTTCAAATATGAACAAGTGGCTCTCTACTAATCATGAAAGTTTGTTTGCTAATTCTTGTGAAAATCAAATAATCACTGCAATCAAAGAACAATGTCTCAGCTATGTGTAATCATGCAAACAAGATTCTATCACTGGCACCTCCGTTCTGATGATCGCTTTCTTAGATCACTACAACTAAAGCAAATATGATTTAAAATAAAATATTTGCTGCAAGAGTATTGCAACACTACAGTCACCTTTTGTTTCCTGGCCTGCATTAGTAGTTTTTGTTTACACATTTTTTTTATTGTGTATTTCTTATGAGACAGTTTGTGGTTTAGCAGCCAGTCAAAACAGGATATCGTCACAAAATGTATGGGTACCAAGTGTTAAAAAGAATAAAAAAAAAAATCTGCTCCTTTTACACTTTTTGTGGATAGGACTCTTGAGAAAAACAGAAACTTATTTCAATACAGAAAACAACTTAGTTACAAAATTCTATGAGAATAAAAAAGGCTCGTCTAGGCGAAAGAAAGACCTATTAAATCAGTCTAATAATTTCATGGCACGAATGTCTACTGCCTTTTAAGCACTTATGCCCCAAAATTATTTGGTGTAGGGCTTTACATTTTTTTTAAACCCAAAGGAAAGTTTTTTCTCACTATTCACTATTCCAGTACATAAAGTGGAAGGTATAGTGGTAATATTTAACTTTGGAATAATTTTGTGGATATCATTTGTAGTACACTTGACTAAAATACTTGTTAAACAAAAAAGGACACAAAAAGCTGTATTTTAAAAAAAAATTATATATATATATATACCGTATATATATATATATATATATGCATGCGCAAACTGTTGGCGATATATAAATCCTGTATAATAATAATTATATATATATATATATATATAATTTTATTTATTTTGATAGTTATCAAAACGGAGCCAGAAAATAAATAAATATTCAAACAGAGTAGTCTATGTTACCTACACAGGTTCATAGAGCACATAAAAAAACTGGGTTTTGGTGTGTAAAGAGCTCTCTGACTCACTCTTTGGCATTGATTAAGTTTGGCATGCAAAAAAGCCAGACTGTTATACACATACCTTAGAGAGCAGATATAGAAGATAGGTGCACTTTAAATGTATTAATTTAAATTTCTGTTAGGGATAGAGTGGTGAGTATTTAGAACCCCTATCAGGTTTTCACTGGTGTCCTTCCTAGGGAGATATAGAGATATAGCTTCTCCATTTGTCCTGGGGATCAATAGTCCCCAGTGAGAAAAAAAAATATAAAGTTTGAGTGGTCATTGGATCAGAAATAGAAGGGAAATCTTCAAATCGGGGCACTTGTTCTGGTGACAAGTGTCTATGAGAGCTTTTTCTTTCCTTAATTTGGAGAGATCCCCTCTCACTTCTTTCCTGAGATAGAAAATGAGGGAAAATGTCTACAATGGAACACAGACAGCAAAAACCCTTGTCAGGGGTTATAACCATTCTCTACCGTAAAACAAAAAAAAAATAAAATAAATATCTTACGATATACTTGTGCAGATCACTTTAAAGAAATATAAAGTCACCTTGATTATGTTAAATATTGATAAAGAGCATGAATTCCTGACTCAAAATGCTGTATTAGTATTGTTGAAGTAGGTTTTCTTACTTTGAAGATGTATGCATATCTTCAGTTCATTCCTGCAGCTGCAAGTTGCTTCTTTAGTATTTTCTTCATAAAGCCAGCAGAGGGTGATAAATCAACTTCTTGCTGATTGCAAAAGTGATAGAACACATCCCCAAGCACCCCATTAGATATGCATGTTCCAGGGAGGGTGTTGGCCACTGGATGGTGCAGACTAACTATGAAGTCTGACCATAAGTTGCTTGCTTACATTCTCAGACCTGCTTTTGGAAAAGTAATTAAGTAACGGGCAGCTAGGTGAATCAGATGTGGGCAGGGAGGGCAATCAGCATGGCAGGGGACAATTACTGGAACCAACCAGTATGGCTCTCTCTGCAGCAGCTGAAAGCAGCCTTCTTCTCCTCTCCCTCCCACTGGCTTTCAGCTGCTGCAGAGAATCATACAGGGGATCGATTCCAGTAATTGCATCCATCACCCTCACTGTGCACGATATGTTTCTCCCTGCTGCCCAGGCCCCCATGTGTGCCCCCACTCTTGCATTGCTGCCGGATTCCCTCTCTCCTTCCCACTAGTAGCTGCAAGCACACACTTTAGGTTGGAGAGTGGGGGAAGGGTCTGGTAAACATGTCATCGACAGGGGCGGACTGACCATTTGGAAACGCTGGACTGCCCGAGGGCCCGGGGTCAGTAGGGGGCCCCATGAGGTGCCCCTGGTACCTTTTTCATAGGCTTTTTTGAGTTTGGGCAAGGACACAGGGGCCTCATGATCCCCTATTGCCCAGGGGCCCCATGAGTTGTCAGTCCTGGTCATTGACCAACCCCTTTCTTTCCTGAGTGAACACGAGAGGTGACGCATAGTAAAGTGTGATTTTGTTTTTGTTTGGAGGGGCGCCCTGTCAGGTTGGCTGTATGAGGCCCCGTGGTTTCTAACAGCAGCCCTGCTCATCATCACTTTTACACTCTGCTCCCAGTGCATCTAAATAGGTGACTACACAAGGAGATAAAATGGCATATATTCCTGCACTGGAAGACGGACTCCACAAAGACTAGAACCACATGTAGGATGCCTTGAAAATGCACGCCTTGCTGCCCTCAATGGACCAGGGAGATCCAAATGTACTGCATGCAAAGAAACAAACAAACAGAGGGCGCACAGACCTATTGCACTACCTTTTAAAAAATATTTTATTGTATAAAAGAAGTGGTAATATACTATAAACTACACAGGGAGATCTTGAGAGAGAAGAAGAAATTGTAGACACAGGTATGAAGGAACACTGGAATGATTCTAAGGTATTTATGGGGAATAAATGTACACAGAATTTTAAAGAAAAATAATTAAACAATGGAGAATTGAAACTGACTTATTTCAAATTTGACTTTTTATATTTTAAGTGGCCTTGTCTATGTGGTCTGATTAAAAAAGAATGCACTAGTATTCGAGGGGATATTAAAGTGTTACTAAACTCAAGGCCCTGCACTCAATTTATCTCGTCTCCCACAGTACACAGAACATGGAAATGCAATTATTTCAGTAAATATAAACTGCCAAATACCTTTTCTCATCAGCAGTATATAGCAGTCTTGTGACTTCTATCAGTGTCCAGCAGAGCACTGGTTAAAGCTTGTAGGAGGAGTTTTCATTCTGCTGTATGACGATCTAGAACTCCTGACCTCTGTCTGCACAGTGTTGATTGGCCCTGTGCTGATCACATGCACTCTCCCAAAGGAAAAAAAAAACCTCTCTAGCAATACACACCAAACTGAGCTTGTGCAGATTGTCTCCACACCATATGTCTTATCAGGAAGAAGGGGGGGATCAGAGAAGACAGGATCAAACAGCATTTTTACATAATGCAGATGATTAACCCCTTAGGTTCCACGGTGAGTATAACAAGCATGCTTTACTGCATATACAGACTGATTGTACTGTTGTGGGTTTAGTAACATTTTAAGTCCCACAATGATTTTCAAAATGTACCCTGGAACATCTTCTTTACACTTTAAAAGATTTTGCCAGGTGGGTATGGTAGTAACCCTAACTTGATATACTCAGTAACCATGGTCAACATCCCTAAGAATCTTTAGGTTGATCTTCTAAACAAGCCAGTTGAACATATCCCTAAGCATAACCAACTGTTGATCCATTTGAAATTTTTAGCGGCTAGGATAGCAATTGCTACAGCCTGGAAGAGTTCTATGAGTGACTTATTATTGCTGAAACATAAACTTCATGGATCATGTTTAATGAAAAGACAGTGTGCTTCGAGATAAACACTCTTTGACAAAGTCTAGTGGTGGGTGTGTGGCTAGATGGGAGTGGGCTCCTGGATAGGAGAGTTCCCTTCCCTCTTTCCCTTCCTCTCCCTCTATGCCTTCTTTATTATTATTATTATTATTATTATACAGTATTTATAAAGCGCCAATAGTTCGCTCAGCGCTGTACATTACAAAGGGGGACAGAACATGTGACAGAACAATACCAATACAATGCAAAACATGAGGGGATCGAGGGCCCTGCTCTTTCGAGCTTACAATCTAGGAGGGAGGGGGTGGTGGCACAGGAGGAGATAGCTGTGGGGGATGGAGTGGTAGGAAGAGTGGAGGAGGTCGGCAAGTTAGCAGGGGGTGGGGTAGGCTTCCCTGAAGAGATGGGTTTTCAGGGTGCGCCTAAAGGAGAGGAGAGTAGGTGATAATCTGATGGGTTGGGGCAGGGAGTTCCAGAGGATGGGTGACACCCTGGAGAAGTCCTGGAGGCGGGCATGGGAGGAGGAGACCAGGGAACTAGAGAGAAGGAGGTCTTGTGAGGAGCGGAGTGTGCGTGCTGGGTGGTACTTGGATATTAGGTCAGTGATGTAGTTCGGGGCAGTATGGTGGACAGCTTTGTACGTCAGCGTTAGGATTTTGAATTTGATCCGTTGCGCAATTGGAAGCCAGTGGAGGGATTGGCAGAGGGGGGTGGTGGAGACGGAGCGGTTGGAAAGGTGAATGAGTCTGGCAGCCGTATTCAGGAACAACTGAAGCGGGGATAGCCGAGTCCCTAGATTTCTCTTTACCTTTACTTCGCTACTCTCGTTTTCTTACACCAATTGATCTTCTCTTAATAGTTTAATGTCGTGGAGCATGGTGCTCACATTTATTTTTGTATGGCTAAGTACGTTAAATTCTTCTGTCGATGCATATACAGTCATGGCCGAAATTGTTGGCACCCTTGATATTTCTCCAGGAAATCATGTATTTCTCACGAAACGTATTGCATTAACACATGTTTTGCTATACACATGTTTATTCCCTTTGTGTGTATTGGGACAAAACAAAAAAAGGGAGGAAAGAAAGCAAATTCGACATAATGTCACACAAACCTCCAAAAATGGGCTGGACAAAAGTATTGGCACCCTTTCACAACTGCGGATAAATAAGAATGTTACAAGCATGTGATGCTCCTGTAAACTCACCTGGGGCAAGTAACAGGTGTGGGCAATATAGAAATCACACCTGAAAGCAGATAAAAAGGAGAGACGTTCACTTAACCTTTGCATTGTGTGTCTGTCTGTGCCACACTAAGCATGGACAACAGAAAGAGGAGACGAGAACTGTCTGAGGACCTGAGAACCAAAATTGTGGCAAAATATCAACAATCTCAAGGTTACAAGTCCATCTCCAGAGAACTAGATTTGCCTTTGTCCACAGTGCGCAACATTATCAAGAAGTTTGCAACCCATGGCACTGTAGCTAATCTCCCTGGTCGTGGACGGATGAGGAAAATTGATGAAAGATTGCAACGCAGAATAGTCCGGATGGTGGATAAGCAGCCCCAAACATGTTCCAAAGACATTCAAGCTGTCCTGCAGGCTCAGGGAGCATCAGTGTCAGCGCGAACTATCCGTCGACATTTAAATGAAATGAAACGCTATGGCAGGAGACCCAGGAGGACCCCACTGCTGACACAGAGACATAAAAAAGCAAGACTACAGTTTGCCAAAATGTACTTGAGTAAGCCAAAAGCCTTCTGGGAAAACGTCTTGTGGACAGATGAGACCAAGATAGAGCTTTTCGGTAAAGCACATCATTCTACTGTTTACCGAAAACGGAATGAGGCCTACAAAGAACAAAACACAGTACCTACGGTAAAATATGGTGGAGGTTCAATGATGTTTTGGGGTTGTTTTGCTGCCTCTGGCACTGGGTGCCTTGACTGTGTGCAAGGCATCATGAAATCTGAGGATTACCAAAGGATTTTGGGTCGCACTGTAGGGCCCAGTGTCAGAAAGCTGGGTTTGCGTCCAAGATCCTGGGTCTTCCAGCAGGACAATGACCCCAAACATACGTCAAAAAGCACTCAGAAATGGATGGCAAAGAAGCGCTGGAGAGTTCTGAAGTGGCCAGCAATGAGCCCAGATCTAAATCCCATTGAACACCTGTGGAGAGATCTTAAAATTGCTGTTGGGAAAAGGTGTCCTTCCAATAAGAGAGACCTGGAGCTGTTTGCAAAGGAAGAGTGGTCCAAAATTCCGGGTGAGAGGTGTCAGAAGCTTATTGATGGTTATAGGAAGCGACTGATTTCAGTTATGTTTTCCAAAGGGTGTGCAACCAAATATTAAGTTAAGGGTGCCAATACTTTTGTCCAGCCCATTTTTGGGGTTTTGTGTGACATTATGTCATATTTGCTTTTCTGCCTCTGTTTTATATTTGTTCCAATACATACAAAGGGAATAAACATGTGTATAGCAAAACATGTGTTAATGCAATACCTTTTTTGTGTGAAATACTTGATTTTCAGGAAAAATATCAAGGGTGCCAACAATTTCGGCCATGACTGTATATTACCCAGCCCTGTGTATTCAGCTAGGGGATACGTTTGCGGGAATTGTTGCAGGGTTTGATTCCTCAGTCCACATAATATTTTTCCCCTTTCCTCTCTGTTCGAAGGATTTTTGACATGGACACATCAATGTGCGATAAATGGAAATCACCTTGAATCTAAGGATAGTTATCTTAGTTATAACTGCATATTGTTTGCCAACACATCTATGTGAGCACTCTCAGATATACTGTACTCGGCCCTTTTGGGGTGCTGGTATTTCTTTGCTATTGCTCTGTATTACTGCTATATCTCTTTTTCCTTGAAAACGAATAAAAATGATTGAAAAGAAAAAAAAAATAGCACTACTTACCTTTCTTTCCCAGGTCAGTGTGTTTGAAACATCACAGCCTGCAGGGTCAGTTTTCATTTTCATTTGCTGTAGAGCAAGCCAAGCCAATGCCAACAGCTCTTAGCAATGTATCTTCTTATTCATTCCAATGTTGAATTGCTCAACTGTCCAGTAACAGTCCTCTCTAGTGACTCTCAGGAGCGTCTTTCTCAGAAGTTTAAAACTGACCCCAAAAGGCTGCAGTCAGTGTGGTCATGCTTTAAAGTTATTATTATGAAAAGTACCTTTATATTTCTAATTCAACTTTCAAATCTGTAGTATTTACTAATTAGCATGGTACTTTATACAGACTTGTGGAGTCTCTCAAAGTGGTTCTGAACCCTCACATATACCTGGTGAAATGACTAGCCTCAGGTGGTACAAAGAGATTAAACTATCCTCCTACATAAGTCTTACCTGTTTATCTGCAGTCTTCTCCGTTCAAAGTGCTGAATTTATAAAGCTTGT
>NW_028317920.1:1337500-1380000 GCF_062004578.1 Staurois parvus | reverse complement strand
TGTACATTTTTTTTTTTTGCCCAGACACTTTAATTTAAACATACCAATCTCTACAACAGTAATAATATAAAAGGCACTCAAGATGTCATTCTGGAACACAACATCACCATGTGCAGAAGGCGATGGAACGCTTGAATTAAATGTTGTTGAGCTATGCAACCCTATGGCATTAACCGTCTGCCAACAGCCCCAGGGGCATTACCTGCCGCTCATCTTCCTATACGTACACTTCAACTTACCAGTAAACCTGGGCTATTTTCAGGCACTAGTAGCATGAAAACCCTTCATCATATTTGCCTTCATAATTATATTTTTTATAGCAAGACTGTCTCAGTCCAATGTGTAGATTTTCCAATTAGTCTATGTTCAAACATCTGTTGCTAGACAGTTTTTAACATTCGTTACTTCAGCAAAGCACAATTTGATTTCGGTGTCTGAAATAAAGCCAGACTCTGCAAAATAATAGCTCAATTATATTTTGTTTTGCTTTCATTAATTTTTTTTCACTCTCAAGTGCGATAAAGTCCCTTTTAATCAAGTACACGAATTTCTCTATTTTTTTTCCCCCAAATTCGGTCAGCATTTTTCACTATCGTATGTTAAAATAGACAGGCAGTGTGACGAATACTGTGGACTACGCTTAAAATATATTACTAGAACTGAACTTATGAGAGAAAGTGGCAGACAATGTTCTTAATTCAATGAAGGGAAGGATTTTTGAGAGAGTTCCCTGCAGAAGCAAAATGGACAGGATGGAGAGGTGTTCGCTGAGAGATTTTATAAAAATCACCCCCTGGGTGGAGATTAAAGAACAACTGAAGTTCTACGTCTTTATCTTTTTATAGTTTTGTACCACGCATGTTATCATTTGCGACCGATTTTTACTTGGAAATGCTGTAGGGCTCAGGCACAAGACTGCAAAAAACTTTTTTTTTTTACAGATCTGAATGCAGGCCTACAGTTTTATCTGGTCCAAGGCACACAGCTACATAAAGATCAGTAAACTTGCCCTACATTCACATCCTAAACATCATGATAGAAAAATATGGGCCTACAGTCCTGCATGTGAAATGTGTGCATGTAAAAGTTTGTGCTAAAGTTTACATGAACACAGCACAAACCTACCTGATTGGAGTGCAAAAGCTGCCTGCGTCCAAGCAACCAACCACACTAGGCATCAATAACCACCTGTGTTGTAGCAATGAAAGACACAAGGCAGCAATGGTGAACTGCACCTCAGGTTCATAGATTGCTAGGTGACAATGGCCATCCGCCTTCTAGCAACCAATATGCTGCATTAAATTATTCATGCATGCAAGTAAATGTTATGAAATCAACACAGTGACTAAGTGGTTAGCACTTCCTCCTGGCAGCACTAGGGTTGTCGGTTCAAATTCCAATCACAACACTACCTTTCTGGAGTTTGTATGTTCTCCCTGTGCCTGTCTGGGTTTCCTCCAGGTACTCCGGTTTCCTCCCACACTCCAAAGACATGCTGCTAGGTTAATAGGCTCCTGTCTAAATTGGCCCTAATATGGGTATGTATGAATGTGAGTTAGGGACCTTAGATTGTACACCCCTTGAGGGTTAGGGACTGATGTGAATGTATAATATATATGTAAAGCGCTGCATAAATTGTCGGCACTATACAAGTAGCTGTAGTAAATAAATAAATAAATAAATCATTACATGCATATAGCATTTGGGCAACCAAGCAATGAAAAACACTAGGCAGCAATAACTGCCTGCATCCTAGCAACGAAGGTGCTAGGCGGCAATCACCACCTGCATCCTAGCAACCAAAAGGCTTCATTAAAAGAAGTATGGGATGGCTTTTTTTCCCCAAAATATACTTACCTAGATGGATGCAGCATCGGTCCGATGCTACATCTGTCCCCCGCCGGCGCTAAGGGTGAAACCTCAGCGAACACATGATCACCGAGTTCTCACAGCTGCTCTGAGCAGAGAGCGGTGACTGTTAGTCACCGCTCTCTGCTCTGCCCCACCTGTGCTCACTCGAACACTGGGCTGTGGAGGGGAAGGAAGCGACTGGATCAGGCTCTCAGCAGATCGCCGAGAGGCTGAGCCAGGTGCCGCTCCAGACTCAGAGGTGGATCCCAACTTTGAAGTCGGGATCTTTCCCCAGCTTGGAACTAAGTGACTTTAGCCCGCTGCCAGCTGAAAACAGTCTCAGGAGTGCAGAACATAATGCACTCCTATGATCCACAGGAGAAGTACAGCCAAAAGAGGTTTGGCTGTACTTTTCCTTTAATACCTTATGCTTGTGCACATGGAAATGTTACATGCATACAGCATTGGGACAATCTAAAACACAGGATCTTGTTGCCCTAACCTTTTCTCCCAAATCTTTGATGTGGAAGAGTGACAACATTCAGGTTTCTTCTGCTTTCCTCTATATTTTAAAGAATCTGTTGGCTATCTAGGTCAAACAATATCAAATAAGCCCCTCATCAAACTGCTGATTCTTACTGCAACTATACACAGAATGAAAGCTTTCCTATTAATATCAATGGTTGAACTGGGTGCAAGGAAGCACATAACAAAGATCATTTTTTTGCAATAAGGTACAGTAAGAAAGTAAAAAACAAAAATCATAATAAGGTTTTGTTCACAGAAAATAGCAACTCAAAACAAACCCAATGTAGTTTAATAAAACAATAGAATGTTCGTATTGATTCTGTTGCTAATACAAAACACAGGTTCACCGCGTCTGTCTCAGAGGGCATATGAGTCATCGGGGAAACCAGCAAACATAGCAAGTGCCCCAGTTCATGGAAAAACCATCCCATCCAATCCCAAGCGCTGGAGACTGGCTGGAGCTGACTTCACGAGCGACTGAATTATCCCAATCTGTTTTTAATACAGGCCGAACACATAATTTTTTACAACATGACAAGGAAAACAAACTTAATAAAACGTTCCTGATCTTCTGTTACTCAGGCCTGCGAGATGATGATATGTTTATAATTTTTGGGTCATGATATCACTCTAATGTAACAACAGCCGGCTGATAGAAAAACAGTAACTAGGTATGACATCACCTAGCCTAGGCCCTAATTGTGCAAAACACAACCTAAAATATCCGACACACTTCGTTTTAATAAGCGCAAGGCTTTGTTTATTTGAAGTGAGTATGAAGAATGTTTACTTTATTTCTACCCTTTCCTTCTGATTTTATAACTGGCACCTATATACATGTTTTCCAAACTGCAATCATAGTTACCCTGATCATCTACAAATGTGCAAGGCCACGTTTCTAACATGGTAATGCTCTCCCCAATTCCTTTTTTTTTGGTTCTGCAATTTTGACAAAGGTGCTTCTTACAACTTTTGGGCACCGGCACCAGAAAATAACCACAGAGATTTTTGGATGATACTTACCACTGTCATTGGAAATGAGTAATTGAGGGGTACTCTTCAATGGAGATGCTGAAAAAAAGGTTTTAAAGCCCAAGATGGGCTTTAGGATAAAAACTCCAATTGCCATAGACAGGGCTCAAAATTGCAAGTCCTGAGCTACTAGCTAGGCCTTAAGAGTTACTCGCCACCAGTTGCCCCACTCAACCCTTACCCTGCCCCTAATTCCGCCCCGAAACACACCCTCGTAAATTATCTCACAAAATTACAGTGTTAAATGTTTTATGCAGAATTAAGTTAAAAAAAAAAATATTAACAACAACTTTAACAATATTATCCACTTCCCCGCCACCTTACAGCAGAAATACTGCTACAGGGCGGCAGATGTGCGCAAAATCACATATATATATACGCGATGTTGCATTTCCGGGTAGGGGGCATGCACGAGCCGCACCACCATTCGAAGCTACGGCTGTCAATCACTGGGTCCCGGCCGGTGATTACCTGCCAGTGCCCGGTGATTACCGAAGATCTCTGACGGGGAGGCGGGCTGCTTTGTTTACTACCCTATCGACTTGCATGCACAGAACAGCCATCCAGAGCAGTGTGCTTACACTGAAGCACCAACACAACACACCGCCCCCCCGTTAAACACTCCCAGCACACAGTTAACCCTTTGATCGCCTCTCATGTTAACCCCTTCCTGCCCAGTGCCATTAGTACAGTGTCAGCGCTTTTTTTCAGCACTGATCAATGTATTGCTGTCACTGGGTATGTCAGTGACACCAAGTCAGTTCCCCCCAGTGTCAGAATGCCCGCCGCAGTCCCACTGCAGTATATTGAAAGCCATTTGTAAACGCTATAACTTTCACGTAAACCAATTAATTACACGTATTGGGATTTTTTTTAGCAAAGACATGTAGCAGAAAACATGTTGCCCTAAATTTATGATGAAATTATATATTTTTATATTTTTTTACTAGACATGTTTAATAACAAAAAGTCGAAAGTATTGTTTTTTTTCTCAAAATTGGTCAGTCTTTTTTTTATTTTTTAATAGCACAAAAAATAAAAAACACACAGGCAATCAAATACCACCGAAAGAAAAAAAGGACGTAAATTTCATTTGAGTGCAGGGTTGCATGACCGCGCAAGAGTAACGCAGCACCATAACGCAAAAAATGGCCTGGTCGGGAAGAGGGGAGGTCAGTTGGTTAACATCATGCAACGTAAACATAAAAGGAAAATAAGTGCTTTACATTAATAGGAAAACAAAATATTAAGTGTAACTGCCCAAACCTTTTATAAACAGAGCATCCCCCCCCCCACAGCCATGTCCTCTACCCCCATCACAGCACCCCTCCCCCCCACAGCCATGTCCTATACCCCCATTACCCACCCCCCACACACACACAATTAAAATAACCAATACC
Source organism: Staurois parvus (assembly GCF_062004578.1). NCBI lineage: Eukaryota > Metazoa > Chordata > Amphibia > Anura > Ranidae > Staurois > Staurois parvus. Next base: position 1,375,189 of record NW_028317920.1, on the reverse strand, counting down.
AGCAATTGGCAATCATATTTCATTGATCAGACTGTGATAAATAAAATAAAGGTTAAATATGTTTTGCTACTATAGGCACTTTAGAACTCATTATTGCCTTGCTAAATAAATAGTTTATTGCTATATTAAATATAGCATTAAAAAAATTAAAACTAAATGATTGACTCATTTAGGATGAAGAGACTTACAGCAGAGCACAGCACTGGACAGGGGAGCGAGAGCAGGCCAAGTTAACTTTTCCTATTAACAAGCTGGTGATTGGTTGCTAGGCATTCTAAGCAACCAATCACCAGCTAGATTATAGGAAAAGTAAACTTTACCAGCACCCGCCCAACACCCCATCTAGTTTTTTGCCGACTCCCGTATGCCAGGTCGTATGCAAACAGAATGACACGGGACAGAGGCTGGGAGGAGACTCAGCTCCTGTTCAACCCCCTATCACAATGCGGCTCCACACTGGAAATAGAGGCTGAGAGGAGACTTTGCTCCTGTATAACCCCGCCTGCCGGCGATGCCCTCCCCTACTCATGATGCAGCTGCACATTGCGGAGCACTCATTCTCTGCTAAGAGAATGATGGGACAAAGGATGGGAGGAGACTAAGTTCCTGTTTAACCCTGCCTGCCGGCTGCACCCGCCCCTCCTCCGCTGTGGCTTCACATTCGCCCCTCTCAGCTTATTTTGAGGGCTGCTATAAACAAACGATCACTGGCCTTGTCCCCACAGACTCATCCAGGCACTAATTCAGAACCATTTCTTTTCTGGGTTGAGTGATGCCCGTGTCATTCTTCCCACTCCCTATAAGCAAGGCTCTACCCCCAAACTAAAGTACTGCATAGTGGCACCACATCACCATATGGCTTTGCTCTCTGAAAATTTAGGGCCCATCAACCACTGAAGGAGGAAAAAGGGTGAAGAGGAACTGTGTGATCACTTGACCAAACTGAAAATAACTGGAAAAAATATGTTGCTCTAGTGGAAGGGGAGCCAAAAGAGCAGAAAAATCCTGAGCCAAGAGTTGGGCTTCAAACCCATGCTTATGCTAAAGTAAACAAAATATATGTGTTTTGCTTATATATGATTATTCCTGTTAGTGAGATTTGCCCCCACTTCCTACCACTGTGGTCACTGTCAGGACAGGGAGTGAGGAGAAATGCTCCCTAATAGGGGTAGAAACAAAATAAAAAATACCCTCATCATTTCTAAGTTTAAAATAAGAAAAAAAACGGATTGCAGTTGCACTTTAAAAGAGAAGCAAGCCCAAAGCTTTTTTGGCCATACTTCTCTTCTGGGTCACAGGAGTGACCCAGAATCAGCCAACAGCAGGCTAAAACCTGATGTCAGCTGACGTTACAGAGCCATTGCAGGCTCTGTAAGGATCCCGACTATACTGTTGGGATCCACCCACAGGCCTGAAGCTAACTGCTCCCGTCCCTCTCCAGCCTGGTTCTCCAGTGCTGGAGGGGCAAAGCAGAGAGCACTCTGCTCTGCCCTGAGAAGACAGAGAACCCGAGCAATCAGAGGTCATGTGACCACTGAGTACTCTGTCTTAGAGCCAGTGGGGACGGCTGCAGCATTGAGGTGAGTATGAATGTTTGGGTTTTTTAATAGACCTATTCTTTTCTTTTAAGTTCCCCTTTATTTAGGCTAATATATTTAGAAATATGCAAGAGATGCGCTAAGGACTGATGTCATGCCAAGTGATGCAAATGCAGAGTAACTAGTTAAGTGACTGCTTCCATTTTCTAAGAAAGAATCCAATTGGTTATCATTCAATAATGTATAGTTATGCACAAACACTGGACATTATTAAAACTAAATTTTAGGCCAGGGGCGGACTGAGAACTCATGGGGCCCCCTGGCAATAGGGGATCATGGGGCCCGTGTCCTTGCCCAAACTCAAAAAAGCCTATGAAAAAGGTATCAGGGGCATCTCATGGGGCCACCTACTGATCCCGAGCCCTCAGGCAGTGCCCGAGTTTCCAAATGGTCAGTCCACCCCTGCTTTAGGCTGATATTGAAAAGTGAAATAGTATGCCTTTATAACATAATTCAGTTTAATTTTTATATACAACTACAATAAGTTCCTGAATATGGCTTTAACTTACTTAGTAGAAGGCTAATTTTTTGGGTGAAAGGTTTTTACTTTTTTGGATTTTTATAAATAATTATTATGCAGCAAAAATTACAAGCTACACAAATATTTTCTTAAAAAGTTTATTTCCACTTCTTGCAGCCAAATTGGGTAATACCTACTTTATATTTGTTCCCATTAACATAAAAAAACTTAAAAATTTTATATATATGTATATATATATGTGTATATATATATATATATAAATTATTGGTTACCTTTTTAACTGCTTTTTACTTCTTCTTTTTTTTTTTTAATCCTTACATATTCTCCCTGCTGTGTAATGTTTAGTAGGGACTGTGGAGAAATGTTTAACATAGTTAACCCTGTCTGTACTGTGTTCACAGTTCATTATCAGCTGTAAACTACATTAGAACACTGTCCTATCAAAGGTTTAAAAATGTACAAAATAACACCCCACCACCACACACACACACTCTCTTAAGAAACATCTAAGGAGATTTTTTTTATAAGGTATGCTGTGTGAATGGGAATACCTAATAAACATAAATCAAATTTGACTACAAAAGCGTACATATGTGTTAATGTATTTATTTCCTTCACACACTGAAGGCAATCATTTTGTAGGCCTTTACCAATTCAAGCAATACAAGTGGAGGAACTAGTTTCACCATGTAGAATGAAAAATCCTAGGCATTGTGAAAGGTAAAAAAAAAAAATCAGATCATCTTTCCAAATTGGCTAAGGAAAAACAAATTGTTTCTAAGTAGAGAAGCTTTTAATCTTTTAAATATGAGGCTGGTTGACGCTTTACCAAAGTTCGGCATTATGGTTCAGAGCACAAGATGACTGCCTATGCAATGCATATGTGAGCGGTATATAAAAAAAAAATACCCATTGTAAAGTGGAAGATTCCTTGCTCCATGTTCTTTGGTCTTGTCCACTACTACAGCCGTTCTGGAGAGACATCTGTGGTCTGATAAAGGGACTCACTGGGATATTCCTAAAGGGAAACCCTGTCACCTGCCTCCTCCACCTTAGCATGCTCTCCAGAACGTATTATAAAACAGCCTCTGGTGATCCATTTACTAAATGCTGCCAGAGCACACATCCCCATTAGATTTACAGTCCCCCCTTCCCCCCAGTTTTTAAAAAACAGGAATTTATTGGTTTCAGTTCCAAATCTAATCTAATCTAAGAAAATCCTTACAAATTATAAACCAGAGTGTAAGCCCATGGAGTAAACTGACTGATATAGCCCTCCAAATCTTTTTGCCAATTTCTATACTGTACCCCTCTACTCTATTCTTCCCTCTCTACTTTTATCTTCACCCCTCACTCTTTCTAGTATCCTTAGTATAACGGCATGCTTTGCTGTGTACTTAAAATAAAATGCACAAACAAAATCAGGATACCCATTGATTAATACATAACTTGTGGAGTTCCCAGTTTACTCAACTACACACTAAATTTTCTTCTTGCTGCTTTCTACCTGGAAGTAGGACATTAAACCTGACACAGATGACTTCAGGGACAGTAAGCCACATGCTGCTTGTGGGGCAATGACATCACCAGAATTAAAGCCCAACTTGCTCTTGAACTAATATTTAGGCTCTTACTGTAGTCGGGCCCCATCTGCCTAAAACCAATTGGGATTTTGCAGCCTCCTTTCTGGACTCTGCACTGTACAGGTTATTTCCTGACACGAGAGGTTCTTTTAAATTTGCAGAACTCATTAATGTTACTCTGCTTCTCCCCTCTGCTTGCATGGCTAACTAGTCACAAAGCAAGGTGCACAGATTTGCTTCAGGACCAAAAATGGCTTCTCTTGATGAGCATGTTTGCCAAGTACAATCTTCAACACTCGCTCATTATACCCAGCTCTTTCACTGTGTTGGCATTCCTATCGGTGCACAAAGCCAGGTGTATAGTATTGATCCAGGCAACACAATGTCTGCCAATCACATGCACGACTGACAGGTACACTTTAAGCCTCTCAGTGCTCACTCGCTTTCTGCGGTTCTTCCACTGTGCTGGCATTCCAGCCCAGGCACAAAGCCAGGTGTGCAGGATCGACTCTCATTGTCACTCCTGTTTCAATTGCGTTTGCACCAACCGCTGTTATTATAGGCTTCAGGAAATTTTCTAAGCGCTGGACAGGCTCCAACGCTGTGCACTAATGAGTTGCAGGCTGGAGTATTGTGTGTGCATATGTTACGCCTGTGCCACAGCTCTTTTAAAGAAATGAGGAGAAAGCCAGGAGTTGGGGGGGGGGGGGGGGACATGAAGAAGGGAAGGAAAAAAAAACAGTAGTTCAAAAATGCTCTGCCTTTTCAAATTGACAGAAAATCGACCTCTGCACTTCATCAGAAATTCCTGTAGACTTACCAAATAAAACGAGTCTGCTTTTATCACCCACAGAGCTTCTCATATGGAAGCATGCAAAACACTACATCACTTGACCCTGGCTTGCCCCGTCCTTAGCCACAGCTGAATATTATGTATAAATCTCCTAAATCAATTTAACATGTTAAAAAAAAATAATAAAGGTTTGTTCTCATTAGTCGCCTTGCAAAAGGAAACCTAAAATCTTCAAGGAGGGAGTGACGAGGGTGAAAGTTAAAAAGAATTTCAGAATGAACTTTTTTCCAGTGTTATAACAGGGTACAGCTTGGTCATCAGGGGCAATGCGTCATTTCCTCTAGAGATGGTGGACTGATCCAGGACTTTGCTTGTTAATCTCTGAGTCACATTATTATTGATGAGAGGATTTTTGTTGTCCTGTTTCTACTAAACACAAAGGTGTTGCTGATAAAAGTGGTTTCTGAGTCAGAGGATTTTGGAGAAAACAGTGTTGTAATGAGTTTAGATGCACTTTTAGCCCAAGTGAATAAATTACAAATTAGGTGTGTCATTTTTACCTGCAGAAGTAGACTGTTATTTAATTCAAAATTACAGATCAACTTTTTCTAAAAGGCCTTCCTGTTCAAAGGTGACAACGCTGCTTTGCATGGACTGCCTGCAGGCACATTGTTGTCACCTTCCCTTGGTGCGTGTAGTGAAGCATAGCATACCAACATATACAGCATTCCCTGTGGACATCAGGAGAAAGCCCAGTCAATAAAGTTTGCATCAGTTAAAAAAAAAAGTTACCAGCATATACTGTATACTAGCAATTATCAACAATCATGGCACAAAGCATCACTGGAATTGTGGCCAAGGCAGCACCACATGGGAATAGGATGTTATGTGCACTCATAAGCTGAAGCCAAAAGTTCAGGATATAGCAATGGAAACTACAGGAGTCAAAAAGTACATTTACTGCTACCAAATGTGCCCTCACCAGCTGTGTGACTTCAGGTTATGTTGCATCCAGCACTCAAACATCCTTCTAGTGCAGAAAGTAGTAAAAAAAATCAAAAGAACTAAATAATCTAGTGCATGAATGCAGGCACCCAACAGGGCTGCACTAAGTGAAGCAAATGGTTTCCCGAGCAATCCGGGTTTCCCCTTTCTTATTTGTCGAAATATTTTTGAGCAGGCAGAATGCTCATATTTGATGGGAGCATACAGTTTACTGGGAGACATTGTCACTTTTCCCATTCAGTGTCTGAAGAAAGGCCCGTCACCCTCCCCTGACTCAATGATCTTAATCCTTGGTCATAGAGGGTCCTGAAATAACTGTGTTAGAGCCAAGAGATGCTCAGATACAGGTTTTAAGTGTAAAATGACCACAATTACCATGATGAACCTATCGCATCCATTATTTCTGAAGTTGGCTGTCCAGGATTGCACGCTCATGGCTTTCCAAAATGACAACTCTTGCAAATCCTGGTAAATGAAATTCAGCTTGATTTGCACTATATAGGTGCCAGATTTTGTTGGCACCTTACTCAATAAATTCTCCCTCGGCAAACTTACAAATAAGATACGCACATTCTCCTTTAATTAATGCTATAGTTAGTATGGAAAATGGTGGCGCCATAACGGAAGCCAATCTACTGCCGTTACAATCATAATCTAAGTATTAAACAGCTGATTGAGGGACCCCGTTGTGACAACATCTCCAGCGCAGTAGTATGCGATATAAGTCACTCTAGGAGGTGACGGACTCACATGATTCTCACTAACGGAGGTTGCCCAGCTCCCCCTAATCTGCAACAGTACAAAACTCCCTGCTCCTTCCTCCCACAACACAAGTGGACTATCAGCAAGGGTCCGGCAGCGATATTTCTCATTAAGGCTTTTTTCACTTCTGATCCTGTGGCTCTCATAATTAGTTACCTGGGGCTGCAATCCAATTTGAAGTGATGACAAGAAAGTGATCCATGAAAAACTAATAAGTTAAATCCAATTTCAGCCTTCCTCTAATTAAATGCACATGGAACTAATGACTCAAGCCCTACCATTCCAGTGATAATGGTAATTAGCGAGGTGGGAGTCACTTTCTCTCTGAACACCGTAGGTGTAAAGCGCTAGGTAGAATAGCAGGAGGACTGTTAATTACATGTGTCAGTTTGCTATCAATTTACACGTATTTGACCAGTCAAGTCTGCTTCTTTTGTTTTAATTTTATTCTCTGGTAATCATAACATTATCTATGATCTATTATCTACAACAGGCGTTTGGCCTTGAAAGTATCCTTTGATACCATTTTTTTTCAAGCGCTAAAAGAAAAGGAGAGGGATAGAAACAAAATGTGTAATCCATCTAAATGAAGGCAACAGAAAAGATGTGACATCCCAAGAGTGGATATTATGTTGCTACTTAAAAGTGTGACATTTGGCGTGGTAACCCAAATCGAAGGCCTTTCAGGGGTTTTTTCTAAAATGACATTAAAATGGGGAATTGAGAAACTTGCAATGTGTCCAAAGCAAGGGTGTACAAATCAATACAGAATTCAAGAGCAGGTCAATCCAATCTAAGAGCCAGACAGCAATTTGAAGGAACTTGCTAACACGTGATTCAATGAAGAGCAAAAATAAAATACTCAAAAAGTTGGGCTCTAGCTATAATATGTAAAGTGCACCAGGTCTAACCAATGGCGCTTTGGTATTTTTTTGTCAGCCCTCAGCCCAAATAGGCACAACTGTCCTGTGCTAGGCTCTTATTTAGGACCAGAAAAGGAAAAAGATTCATTACATTCATTCATTTCTGTCCATCACCTTTCCTTTTCTTAAATATATATATATTTTTTATATTGGTAGGAGGAAAATGAAACGTGGCACCAGTAAATGTGTAAAGGGACGTCAATATCTAGCCTCTGGTTGTCTCCGGTGGACTGTTCCCAGACTCTAACCACTCTCGCAGCATATCTGTAGGCTCTTATCTCCTCTGGTATGACCCTAGTCTCTTTTAATTCCCATAAGTCTCTGCTTCCTAACATCCTCTTCCTGTGTTTCTGGTATCAAAAATCACAATCAAACTTCCAAGGCAAGCTTGAATCTGACTGGTGGGTGTAAGGAACTTAATACTGGCATTTTTTATACACCGGGCTCTCTTCTTGCCAGTGAATACAAGGAGTCTATGGTTGGTGTGTTTGGGAATTCCTCTCTTGTATCACAAGCAGGGGTTCTCAATCAACGATTACCAACATAAGCCAGTGGGGTGCACAAAATGAAAAAACTACCCCCCCCCCCTTTTTATTACAATGTCACATAGCAGTCTTCTGTGCTTTAGCACTGCACTCCTTATCTATCTGCCCTGCTGCCAGTCTTCCTACAGGATGAATGATGTTTAGCATCAACTCACTTCCTGTGAGCCCAGAGCATCTAGGACATAGCAACTGTGTCCCAGATGTTGTCCTAGAGAGATGTCTTGAAGCTACCCTGGTCTGGCAGAGATTGCTACAAAGAACAGCACCACCTACTGCTCTCTGAATCAAAGGGGAGCTGCCAGCTGCAGCCACAAGAAGACAATGAAGAAAACGGGCATCATCTGACTGAAGACGACTCCAAAAAAGTATGTTCATTATAAAAAAAAAATGATTGGCAAATGTTTTTTAGAAAGTCAATATTAAAATATTATAAAATAAATAGATATATTAGGAACTAACAACACTTGAAGCATCTGTGCCTCTAACACAAGACAAAATAGAGGATAATTTGAAATATTTAGTCACAGAAGTTTTTAAAACTACAATATGATCTAACTTTGTCAATAAACAGAATTCAGCTCTGAGACCCCCAGGAGCTATTGGCCTTTCCCAGGACTGACAGTGAGAAGTGTGGGATATTCCTGAGGAAATTATCTACAAGTTTGGAAGTCATTTTACATCTTTATCTTGAGATTTTTTTTTTGTGGAAGAGACTTGTACCTTAAGACTCTAAACTGCAGTCTGTCTTTCCAAAAATGACAAGTCGTTCTTAACATTCTACAGAGCTTTTTGTCTATTTCGCCTCCGGGGAGTTATAGTGTAAACAAGCCAAAGGGGAGAAACAAAATTCCTCATTTTCTAATTTTTTTTTTTTAAAGATGTTTCACCGCATCGGTCTCCCCAGGACTGAACAATGAATCTCAGTTTATGGGTCATGACCAGTTCATTGAAGGGTCAGAGCAGGAACAGACCTGCACAAAAAATATCAAGACCCCTATAAATTGTTTTTACAGTGTCTTTTTAAATTTGATTTACGTACCTAAGTTAGAGACTAGTGCTTTGTCTTTAGTTCACAAAACTTTTTTATTTTTTTAAACTACCTTGTTAGTTCAATTTAAGATATATATAAATATAACTTACATAGTTCTCTACAGAGAAAGAGTGGTGATAATATCACAGCAGAGTTTCTGATTATTGTATGACTGAAAGCGTATGTCTGAATAAAATGTTAAAATATATATATATATATATATATATTCATTCAACATATCTCTAACAATTTTTTTATTATCATTATTCAAGATTTATATACACGATTTATATTGCTCAGCGCTTTACAATAAAAAAAGGGAGACAATACAGCAACGATACAGTTCAATACAAGAGGGTTAGGAGGGCTCTGCTCCTTGGAACTTACAATCTAAGAGGGAGGGGCTAGTGGTACAAAAGGTAATAACTGTGGGGGATGAAATGATAGGAGGAATAGAAGATTTGGTTATTAGCTGAAGCAGGGTAGGCTTCTCTGAGGAGATAGGTTTTCAGAGATCGCCTAAAAGTGGGCAGAGTAGGCAACATGCACAGTTCCCCATGTTTTATCCCTTTACAAATGGTGCAAGTACAAATAATTACTCATTCTGTTAGAACTCCATTTTACTCCTAACTTTCTGTTTAGGCTGGCAAGTGCTGGATGCAACATAACCTGAAGTCACACAGCTGGTGAGGGCACATTTGGTAGCAGTAAACGTACTTTTTGGCTCCTGTAGTTTCCATTGCTATATCCTGAACTTTCACTCCAGAGAAGACGTCTCCACTGCTCTAGAGTCCAGTGGCGGTGTGCTCTACACCACGGCATCTGACGCTTTGCATTGTACTTGGTGATGTAAGTCTTGGGTGCAGCTGCTTGGCCATGGAAACCCATTTCATGAAGCTCTGGACACACTGTTGTTATGCTAATCTGAAGGCCACATGAAGAGGTCTTTAGCTATTGACTCTGCAGACAGTTGGTGACTTCTGTGTGCTTTAGCATGCGCTGACCCCACTCATTTACGAGGCCTACCACTTGGTGGCTGAGTTGCTGCTGTTCCCAGTTGCTTCCACTTTGTTACAATACCACTAACAGTTGACCGTGAAATATTTAGTAGCCAGGAAATGTCACAGATGGACTTAACAGATGGCAGCCTATCACGGGACCACGCTTGGAGTCACTGAACTCCTGAGAGCGACCCATTCTTTCACAAATGTTTGTAGAAGTATTCTGCACGCCTAGGGGCTTGATTTTATACACCTGTGGTCATGGAGGTGATTGGAACACCTGAATCCTATGATTTGGAGGAGTGTCCCTATACTTTTGGCAATATAGTGTAATTTCACATGAACTGTCATTAACGACTCTCAAGAGCTTTGTATTAAACAATCCGATTAACGAACGACCTCTCCGAAAATGGTTTTATACATTTGATTTTCTCACCATTTGTACTAGACTTAAGGGAGTAATAAAAGCAGTTTTTCCCAAAAGGAACAAGGTACAAGAAAACAACAGTAGGGCAGCACAGTGACTAAATGCTTAGCACTTCCACCTGACAGTACTAGGGTCGTTGGTTCGAATCCCACCCACGGCACCACCTGCCTGGAGTTTGCATGTTCTCTCTGTGCCTGCGTGGGTTTCCTTCAGGTACTCAGGTTTCCTCCTGCACTCCAAAGACATGCTGGTAGGTTAATTGGATCCTGTCTAAATTGGCCCTAGTATGTGTATGTATGAATGTCAGTTAGGGACCTTAGATTGTATGCCCTTTGAGGGTTAGGGACTGATGTGAATGTACAATATATATGTGTAAAGCGCTGCGTAAATTGACGGCTCTATATAAGTACCTAAAATAAATAATGTCGGGTAATGCCCATAGATCCAACAAGGGTCTGGAAGGCTCCAGTAATCACATGTAGTGGAAGTCACAGAAAAAAGTCATCTGACATCTGTTCTGCTTTGATTCAGCAGGAGATCTATTCATGGATCCCCTGCTGATTGGGCTGGACATGGACCATGTGAAAGGGCTTTAGACAGTTCAGGTTTCCTCCCTTTTTCCAGGAAGAGAGCTGTTGGGGGAAGATCTATGTATAGGCAGAGGTACAGATTGGCTGCTTTAGCTCTCACAGAGATTCTGCTCCTTACCAGTGTTTTGCATAGGAAGCAGGTAAGGAGTGTAAAGTTATTTTTCTGGGTTTAGGTTCATATTAAAAAGCAACTCCAAAGCATCAAGAAGCGATTGGCATCAATACAAACTACATAAACCTGCCTGTTCCTCACCCTCAGATCTGGCACTTCAAAGTCTCTAATCCCAGCTCAGTACATTAGCGTGAAGCTGCCTTTAAGTACTCACTTGTGTGTATCATTGATTATTGTCATCCACAGATATCCAAAGCTTGTATTTATTATCTAGGCAACCTCAATTTTTTTATAAAAAAATAACAGGAACATCCGTGTGACAATCCCAAATCAATTCCCCGTCTGTTTAGTACAAACAACCAATCGGTAAAGATTAAAATTAAAAAAGGAAAAGGCTGAAGGTAAAAGAATAAAAACAAGCAAAAATGAGTCTTTTCATGAGATGCAATGACGTTTCATTCACCTTTTTTTTTTCACTCCCTTTTTGAAGTACTTGATTCATTGCTAAAATCAATTACATGTAAGGGAAAAAAGTGCATATGTTTAAAGGGGACAAATAATGATTTAAAATGACAATCTAGAGATCAGAGAAGGTAATATTACAAAGCGTCTGGTATGAATGACACTCGGTATGTTCACAATTTGATCATACATTGGGTTTTACATTCTCCAGCTAATGCACTACTACCTTTTCCTGAATAGAACATTGTCATTTTACCCAGGAGCTCAAAAAAGCCATTTCCAAAAAGACTGCTTTTTTTTTTCGCTCTTTGCCTTCATCGTCTTGTATGCTGCAAAGACTCCGCAAGTGAAGAATGAAAAAGAATGGGCAGTTATTTGAATCAGTGAGTGACAGACTGGGCTAGCTCCCTGTATACATTAATAAATTAGAATTTTAATTGTGTCTTTGACTGCAGGAGATGCTCCGGCAGCCTAATATGTACCAACAATTGGCGATGTTATGGAATCTGCAATGTGGCCCTCCTCCGCTGACCCAGGCAGCACAATTCCTAGTCTGACAACGGAAACCGTTTAGTTTGATCCTTTCAACTTATTTGAGGCCTGACAAATAAGCTTGCAGCTGAAAGGTCATGCTAGCCATATTTCATCCTCCGCAGTTATTCCTGAGACATCTGCACAACAAAGCAGACCTGATTCACTACCTAACTTAAGACTTGGCTCGTACAATTTGCTGGTTGCAAATGTCCCCTGGTGGTTATTTAATTCCAAAAACCTGTATATATGCAAGGATTGTCAAATGAAATATAAAAAAAAACTATTTATTGTAATTTCAGCTTCTTCCTCATTTCCAGACTGAGAAGGATGCTTACTATGAAATAAAAAGGAATACAGAGCGTTTAAATACTTATCGACACTGACTCCCAATATTCTGTAACAATGAATGTTCAACTGGGAAATACAGATCACCCTATTGGGTAAAATCATAGACTGACACACGGTTTTATCTTCATGGACCCTGTTGCTCATATTCACTGTCTCCATGGCTATGCTGGCTACAACTTTTTCAGCATCTGGATGCCTAGTTCCCCTCTGCTGACTGTGGTTCTTTCCTTCATTACAAGAAGCGGTAAAGTAGGGAGTAGAGGAAGGAACCACAGAGGTGGACTAGGCATCCAACAGACTCAGAAGAGTGCTAAAGTTGTACATAGGCTATCCCGCCTTCAATCCATTATAATGCTGCTGCCAGACTCATCCACCTTACTAACCATTCAATGTTTGATACTCCTCTCTGCAAATTTCTTCATTGGCTTCTGCTCACCCAACAAATAAAATTCAAAATATTAACAAAGCCATCCACAGCTCTGCAATGAGCTACATCATCTCAAAATATCAACAAAACTGTTCTCTCCGCACCTCTCAAGACCTTCTGTTCTCTAGCTCTCTTGTCTACTCTTCTCATGCTTGCCTACTGGACTTCTCCATAGCCCCTCCCATCATCTGGAACTCCCTACCCAAATCTGTCCATCTCCTACTCTGTCCACGTTTAGGCAATCCTTGATAGCCAATCTCTTCAAGAGGCCTATCCTGCCTCTTGCTAATAAACTCCACTGATACATGAGTTCCACCCTAGCAGTTATTACCTGATATATCACTTGCCTATTAATAGGCTCTAACAGGCACGATCTTCCGCTCGCCCTTGTACTGTCTCTCTGCATTTTGTAAAGACCTGCACAAACTGTTGATACTAATTAAATTCTGTATAACAATAACATTAATAATAGTAAAAATCAAGTTAGATATGTTTTCAATCAATTGAAGGAAACCTGTATGAACACAAATGTGTATGCTGGGATGACTGATACCCTGAAAAATACTTGTTGCTTAAATGTCATATTCATCCAGTGCCTTTCACACTTTCTGAATCAGTGACCTGCAACATCTATGCTGATCAGGTATTCTGACTTCACTATCTGCATGCTTTTTCCAAGTCCATCAAACCAGAGAGAGTCAGACATCAAACATTTTCATGAAGTCAGGAATAACAGCCTGCAAATTGTTCCAGTGCAGGTTTCCATTAACTTTGTGCACCAACATGCCTACGTCTCATCCATTAAAAACTTTCACAAAAAATAGTTTTTTTTAGGAATGTTTTTCTTTTCTGGATATTATGGCCTACAGTCAAGTTTCTCTTATCTTTAGACCTCCTCAATAACTCTTTCTAGCGACCTTGTTCACCTCATCTTGTAAAACAATAGTGGGCAGACCTTATGGATTTTAAGTCCCTATCACTAAACATCAATGAGTGACTGGAACTAACGTTGTTGCCATTATTACCACAGTTAATTATTGCCATAAAGCAATACTTTGATGAGTTAGATAAAGAGAGCTTTTAAAATCCATTTTTAAATGTCCCAGTATTTATCTGTACAGGTATTCTTTAACCTGTTAACATTCCCATGCAAGTGACAATCTGGTCGAGCAATTTACTTGAGATTTACTAACACCTATAAAATATGATGGCCTACCCGATTGGCTATAAATTGACTGGATTTCTTAGGAAGATCCTCACGCTGCAATCTAAGGAGACTAAAGAGAGCCTATAGAAGACGAGTGTAAGATTTGTGGTACCTCTCAGGTTCCCAGATACTCACCTTCTGTTCTCCTCTTACACTACTTTCTTTACCTGCCTAAAGTGAAGAGAAACTGCCCAAACATCCGGATAAGAGGGGACATATGACTCTTTTACTTTATTTCTCTCTCTCTTTCTCCATAATTCCGCACTGAGCGCCTGAGGAACAGATAGGGAGGACGAGCAGCCAATTGGGAGGGAGAGCGAACACAGCTTTCTATAAGCTCTGATCAAATTGATCGGTTTGTGTTGTAGACTGGAAACCTGCTGTTGACGACAGTCAGACACTGGGGACATTATGTGAATCTATTAGAGATCACTGTTATTACAGACTCTTTGCAAACCAATGCTCTCATTACTGGAGTCCGCAAAGGACTGCACGTGGGCCGCAAGTTGGACGCCAGGGACTTAAATTTTATATAGGGATTTTTCATTTGACTCCTGCAGAGTGGCAAGGGTAGGCAAGAATAAGCAGTAGCATTTAACTTTGTGAGCAAAGCACAGGTTTACTTCAGAGCTATATTTTCACAAGTCTAGCCTTTTATATGACTCCCATTCTTGACCAGGCAACACATACAGTTACATTAGTTTTGTATTTACCTTTTTATCTGTCTCATCTCTCTCCTTTGTAGCCAGCCCCTCTCTATTGCCAGTGGTATCCTACACAAATAAAAGAGATAGAGAGAGATAGAGATAGATAGAGAGAGAGAGAGAGAGAGAGAGACACACACACAGATTGAGCAGGTTTCTGGTCATTTAAAGGCCACTAAACCTTACGCACAAGCTGCTGATATACAGAAAAAGTTAATATTACCATGTAAAATTATATAGCCAAACGTTTATGAATACCTGACCATCACACCAACCTACATGACCAAAAGTAGGTTGCAAATCCTCCAAATTATTGAGTTTGCGCTTTTCCAAATATGCATCTCCAACCATGCAGGAACATTTTGGCTAACGCCCGTTTTTGTTCCAGCATGACTGTGTCCCTGTACACAAAGCCAGATACATAAAGTCATAGTTTGTTGAATTTGGTAAGGAAGAATTTGAGTGTCCTGCACAGAACCCAGACCTCAACTCTACTGAACATCTTTGAAGTGAATTGGAGGAAACTGCAAGCCAAGTCTTGTTGTCCAACAATAGACAATAAGGCACAAATTCCACAGACACCCTCCAAAATTTTGTGGAAAGTTTTTCCAGAAGAGTTAAGGCCATTATAGCCACAAAGGAGGAGCAAGCTCTATATTAAGAGCCATTGGTTCGCAATATGATATGATACACGGTCATACAGATGATGATCAGGTGTTCACAAACTTTTAGCCATATAGTGTATGTTCATTAACTGTTTCATTAAAATACATCTGTCATAGAAGTAAAATGAAGGCTGCTACTGCTGGTCTATTTCTGAAAATGCTAGTGTCTGTCTGTGAGTCAATGATCTGAAACAAGCATGCAGGAAATAAAAATCCCCAAAAAATCTGAATCTCTATTTATTTTGGGTCAATAATTTAAAAAAATATAGAACCACACTAAACCATAAGTATAAGCATAACCACCAGGCAACTACACTAACCAGAAGAGGGTCAAGAATGACAGTTAATCTGCTGGCAGGTGCACACCTATTTCCATCTTAGCTTCTATGATTCATAGCTAGGTCCCATTGACTTTAATTTAAATACTTAAAGTAGAACTAAAGGCAAAACATTTTTCCATTTGGGATAGAGCAAGGGAGGGTTATAATCCCTGTCAGTTTTTTTTTGCCATTTGTGTCTCATTGGGGAGACTTCCCTTCAGCTCCTGTCCCATAGCCAAAACTGGAAGTGGAAGGAAATCCCTGTAATTTAAGGGAATCCCTGGTTTGTCACCAGGGTCACCAACACTAGCATTTCCACTGGAAGATTTCCCCTGTATTCTTGATCTGTTGAAAACTCAGTTTTGTTTTCACTTTCACCCTCACTAGAGAGGGTGAATCTCCCTAATGGGGACACAGACAGTAATAAATACCCTAGAGGTTTTCTAATCCCTCTTCACTCTATCTAAAAGTAAAAAAATGCCTTTAGTTATACTTTAAGCTTACCATACATGCTACAATCTCATTTACAGCCACCAGCGGCTTTTTTGATTGTAAACTCTCCTGTAGTTCCAACAGCAACAACATAGTGCAAGGGTCTTTCTGACTGGTTACCACAGAGGTACGTTCATATGTACAGTTAATGAAAATGTCTGCACTTATTTATGTACCTAAATAAAAGTGAAACAAGGAAAAAGTGGTTAACCCAGCATCCATGTGCATTTTCAGAACCACATAATAATGATGCATGGGATCACTGTTCACCTTGTGGTCACACTGTAGTGGCCAGAGCCATGAGGTATTCATTTGATCATTTACGGACACTTAATTGGAGTAAGTTGAGAGAGGAAAGTTAATGATTTATATATAGATGTAGTTAAAATATTTAAAGCAAGTAAAAGCAAAAGTGGCCGGGTTAATAACAAGCAGTAAAAGAGCTTTACAACAAGCCAGCACTCACCTTTTTAGCTGCATGTACTGTGAAGTAATTCCTTCTCAAAGATCTTAACAACGACTCTGAATTTGGTATCAGACAGTTTCTAACAGCTGAGACTACATTAGCATGTGAATGCTTGCAAAAAAAATAGATTTTGTGCATGTTCACAAATTGCGTAAAAACCCGCCTGTTGCACTTGTGGTGCCCTTCATTGTTAAAGGCAACCCAAACGCAGCAATCAAGACCCATGGCAATCACAGCAAAGTGCATGGCTAAAAGTGCACAAAGTATAAATCTCAAAAAAATACTTGAGCTTCTTTGCCACATTTGCCATGTCTAGTGCAGCCTATTGAAATGAATAGGCTACCCTTTGTGGCTTAGAATAACCTGCTGTGTATTTACATTAGAGGGTTAGCAGGGTGCCAAGATTCAGCTTTCATAGGTAGGAGCTGAAATTTGATTGTCTGTGATTAACTTTGAAAACGTATTCCTCCACAACCCCTATGGATACACAGGTGAATAAGGGCTTATTTTAAAGTGTGTTTACTGCTTGTTCAGGGTATGTAAACCCTTTTTTGCATAGTTTATACACAGGTTCACTTCGACTGCTTGAATACTAACCCGTAATACCCCTGTATTTCCATGTAATTCTTCAGATTTTAGTGATGTGATAGCCTGACTGACAATTACAATACTTGGTCACACAACACTGTTCCCAAATGATCTGTATATACTTTTTGGAAGACAGAACCTTCTTTTGATACTGTTTAGTGATGGCTTTTTTTTTTCTATAAAAAGAAAAAAGCCCAAACATTTTGAAAAAAAAAACCTGATTCTACTTTCTGTCATAAAACATATGAAAAAAGAAATGCTGGGACAGTATGTATCCCCCCCCCTCTGAAATTGACCCCTGTTTGGAAAGTAGACACCCCAAGGTAATCTCTCTTTTTTTGCACATTAAAAAAAATGCTGGTATGGGAGGGGGTTAAAATATAATGTTTGTTAATGGTGCACTAGATGCATGCACAGAGGGAGAAAATTTAGAAGAACAAATCCTGGTAACAGGTGAAAGTAATCAGTGGCATAATAGTGTCATCCAGTAAACAATGAAGCTGTGCTACATTTAGTAGCTTCACCCAATTTAACAAATTCTCTGTCATCCACTGCAGACCAATTTCACAGACCATCTAAATGGCTCAGCAGGAGGAGCAGAAGGATTACAATGACTTAAGCATGGCGTGTAACTTCCTGTCTACATGCTTCCTGCATCACCAATGATGCTTAAACTTCCAAGGCAGGTCTCGAATCTGATTGTATGTCAAAGGTAGGAAGAAGTCTGCACTTCAGCAAGTGTTCAGTTGTGCTCCAAGATTAATCAGATTACAGACAAATGGAAGTGGGCTGGAGTAGTGCACTACAGTAGGGTCTAGATGAAAATGAAAGCTGAGAAGATTGGCTCCCATTATACAGCTAAAGGATTCATTTTCACTTTTGAGTGGCGGGTACCATCAGAGGCCTTTCGCACCTATGAACACAGGTTTTAACCTATGTTTGCCTATTCATTTAATGTGGGCCTCTAACAGGTTAAAAAAAAACATACCTGATCCATTTTTGGTGAGTGCCAAAACACCTATGTATTGTGGTGCACTGCCTTGACATGAAATAGGTGCCCAATATTAAATAATGGAACATTTCCCCAAAATGCATTTTCAATACATGTTACATGCATAAGTATCAATCCAGTCTCATTGAGTCAAGTGACCAGTTCTTTTTCCTGCCTCTGTAATGACTTATTCATGTTATAATTTGAAAATATCATAACTTTCTTTGTGAAATTAAAAATACGGTTTATGGTGTACCTATGCCTTTAATTATCTTTAATTTCAAAACTTGAATTTGCTTTCTTTGTTGTGTCCTCCTCAGTGTGTCACAGCTACGGTAAATCAAGAAACATTTGCTCCCATAATTCAGCATTGACTTTGCTTGTTCTGCTCCCACATGAGGCATCGAGGAAGGTGGACAAACACTCCTAATTTGAGCAAGACGTAGGTACCAATGTACAATGAACAGTTGTTTTAAAAATAATATTCAGCATTTTAGTTAGCTATTGTTCCTTAATCCAGGGAATTAAAATATATTACAGGAGTTATAATAGGAGGAAACTATTCTGTAACTGATTTCTATTAGACATCTTTGGCCATGGGCCTGGGATCTGGACAAGCACACCAACATGTAGTTAAATGTCAGACCTGACGATACATCCATCTTTCACTTTCTAAACTACAAAAGGGTCGCTCGTTCCTCCTGCACAATATTGGGCTGTGTGTAGGTGACATCGAATGGGTTTATCTGGTAGACGCAGAGTGTATTTGGCAGCACTCGGCTCCGGCTGAGCCAGCGGGATTTGATGTATATGTAATCTGTCTCCAAACACTCGCGGCTTCCCTCTCTGTGTGATAAATTGTTTCTTCTGCAAATAAACTCCTCTTACAACAGACAGGTCAACCATTTCATTTATCAGTTTGGAGGAGCAGATTGTTGCGTGGTCCTAAAACATTTGCCGTTTATTCTAGGTTAAAGAGGTGGTGGCACCAGAGACACTGAAAGAAGCCCAACACATTATTTACTATCTATCTATCTATCTATCTATCTATCTATCTATCTATCTATCTATCTATCTATCTATCATACATGAATCTCAGTAGGTTAAGGCATTCACAGGACTTTAATCAGGAAATAGATGTAAATAACACGTTTAATGTGCCAACCATTTCCACAGAGCGTGGTCCCTCTTTACCAAGGCCTTGATAAGGATGGTCTGAGCCCCAATGAAACATTGGACACATTAAATGTCTGTTAATTACTTCTATTCTCCTTCTGCAAGTCCTGTGAGTGCTTAACCTAATCAGGATTATCTATTGCAATTTTGAAAATAGTGCACCAGGTGGATTTCAACTAATGCGTTGCAATGGTTATTGTTAACATTTCATTTATCATAAATATTTTGAAGAAACCATCATCTTTGGTGAACCTACTTCATACCACCCTCTGTCTCCTTTGACAATCGTTGTCCCCCTACCACCACCAGGACTAGTCACAATAACACCTGCACACCACTCATGCCCACAATATTATCCCTTTGTATACCCTCCATGGTCACATACAGGGCACAGCTGAGCCTAGAGCCCTACACAGCCTCAAACCTCACCCTATACACAGCTTTACACTAACTTAAATGGAATGTGCATGAGACCAGCATCACAGCCTCATCTATGGACTGTCCTGAAGGACAGAACTCTGGCCTTAATCCTGAATACAGTGAAGTTGACTTTTGTTAATCTCCCAACACACACCAGGTGGCAGCTTTCCTGTTCTACTGATAGCTCAGGTACAATAAGTGAGAAAGTTTCCCTGGTTACATATCTTTAGGACTTGATTTGAAAGAGGGATTTAGGGAGGATACCCCACATCACATACAGAGTGATGACCCACATGGTCATCTCATGTGCTGATGACACCCACAGCCCATTCACGGATCAAATGAATAGTCCTACCACTCTGTGTATCCAGTAAGAACTTGAGTACATCACTCCCCCGACTGATAGTCCCATCCACTCCCGCAAGGCATACCATCTATTACCCCCCATCTGCCATGTTCTGTGGACAACATCATCTTCCCCACCGTAGGATAATTTACACATTTGCCCCCACGCATCCAGAAATGTTATTTCTTCTCCATTTTTACCATGGTACGAACAGAGACTACCCTGGATTGATGACACCTCCAAACCAGACAGATGACTCCAAAATTTACCCTCTCAAAGTCAAGATATTTTTGAACTCCAAAATTATAACAATATACAAGATCCTGTGGCCTAACTGCATTCATGGGAGTTACCCCTTTCTTTCACATAGTACAGTATGAGCAGCACATTGGTTTGGACCAGTGGCCTTCAGTTGCTGTTCCTGCTTAAAGAACATTAATGAATAGGCTCACCAGTCTACGTTCCAAAGTTTGAGCCAGTGAGCCAAATGCATTTTGAGATATTCTACAACAAAGCAACTTGAGTTAACATCCATAAAATATATGTGCAGCAGTCCTCATCCTTGCCTTATACAGCTTACTATACCAGATGAACTCCAGGCAGACACAAAAAAAAACATTACAGAATGCTGATCTTTATTCAGCAATACACCCTAAATATATTTTTAATTCATGCAGTGTAAGTATCTGAACTTAACCTGTTATCAGTTTAATGTAGTATCTGCACTGCACAGCTCAGACTGGGAGAGGGAGAAGCTGCACAAGGATGAAATCAGTTGTGCTGCAGTGCAAGGAGCATGCTGATAGAAGCAGAGAGTAGGGTGATAGAGAGATGATCTTGTAAGTCTTCTTTCAGTGTTCAGTCACAGGCTGGGGGAGGGGCAACTTCTGTAATGCTTTCCATAAATGGATCAAATCTCAGCTGGTTCCGCAGGGACCGGCTGAGATTTGGTCAAACAATGGGCAAGCTGGTTGTCCATCGATCGACTTCAGTACAACCAGCCTCTCAGATTTTTTGCATGTGATTACTGCCGGTGGCTATAGCTGCTGTCAGTCATTATTGTGTTTTGCCTGAAGAGAAGGCTCCCCACCAGCAGAACACAATAGCACTGCAAGGAGGGATTCCCCCAACACAGTCAGTGTTGAGTGATTTTCTTTCCTGCAACCCATGGTGGAAGGAAAACATATTATATCATCTATGGCTTGCCTAAGGGTAACTGGACTGCAGGGCTACTGGACATAGTTCTGTGCTGTGTGGCAGAGCTGTGTATATCTCAAAACTACAATGACAGAGATACAAATGCTTTGGCAGGTAAACCAGCCTACATATATGTATCCCATCTATGTATTTAGTGGTTTACCAGCAGTTCAGCTTTAAGTACTGTGGTGTGGAATGTCCACACTATTCTATGTGCACTTAGGCGGCAAGCAGTGAATACTTTAAGAGCTTGTGTTAGGAGCTTATGCACAATTACTTGACAGGTAGTACATAGCATCAGCCAAGCGGTTTTTGTTATGAAGTATAAGACTTTACATCTAGCCAATTAATGAAGATCACAGTGAACAAAGCTTACTCTATCATTTCTGTTGGACATAACCGTGACCAGAAGCTAGTCTTGGCACCGGCATCACTTGTACACATCTGAACGTCTTTCATTTTCCAAATCAGCTACAAAACCAAGTGGTTTCCTACCTGTAGGGGTGGTTGCTTGTCATTCCTCTTGTGGGTCTTTATTCCACTGACTTGCTGCTGGTGTATTAATAGCTGCCGTGCAACTTGAAGAGCCTGAAATTGGGAGGAAAAAAAGACAACAAAAACAAGTCAGTTTAAAGTGGCACATACCATATGACAAAAGCAGCATTCTATAACCTCAGGATATTTACTAACATATAACAACCAGACCTATTCTTGGACTAAATTACACTACATTAAGCAAAGTTAAATTTTATGTAAACTCTAACAATGAAGTTCTCTTATTTGATCCCTTTTAGTCTGTTAAATATACCACTCAAAATTTTTGTTATATCTGTTAAGTGCATAAAATATCTACTGATCCTGACAGAAATCAATTGAGCTGATAACTGAAGGACAGAGAGAGAGCACAGGAAGTTATCTGTTAGAATTATTCCCAATTCTCTCTGTGGACTACAGAACACCCCCAAGCTATAAAGAAGAGGGCAGGGCAAGCTGTAGTTCTGTCCTATGGTAACTAGGCTGCTCCTCAGATAAGTATGGTAAGTGAGCATGGTTACCCTAGGTAAGGAAGTGTGTTATTGGCAAATAATAAAAACAATGCACCACATCTAAGGACTGGTAAGCTGCAATTAAGTCACACATGCAAAAGATAAGTGCTGCATAACATATTCCAGAAGGAGTATAGATCTCACCGTGCGACTCCTGCGGTTTCCACCCGCTGAACCAATAAGTCAATCATATAGGATCGGCAACAAGGTGAGGATGAACTGTAGAGACTTTATTTGAATGCAGAGTAAAAAACGTTCCAGAAGACAAACAACACTAACGAGTTTAATTCAAAGACCTTACTCATAGTAACTATGAGTAAGGTCTTGTTTGACTGAAACTCGTTAGTGTTTATTGTCTTCTGGAACGTTTTGTACTCTGCATTCAAATAAAGTCTCTACAGTTCATCCTCACCTTGTTGCCGATCCTATATGATTGACTTATTGGTAAGCTGCAAATATTACATCCTTATTCTTGGGTTTAGATATGCTTTAAGTGCTGTTCAGTTAAATTGTTGCATCAAACATTCTAAACAGCTAAAATTACAACACTTTGACGGTTTTACACTTTAATTTTTAAAATTGCAAGTTGTCTCCTAAATCATGTGCAACTCTTACTTTCAACATTTTCCTGCTTTCGCACATGATAAACATTTGAAAAGGTAGAAAAATAGCCATCGATAAAAACAAAAAGGGCTTTGACAGTTTCTTCTTAGAAACAGCGTATAAGAGAAATCCTTTTGGAAGATACTAAAGAAAACCTTGCATAAGAAAAACATGGAAGCTGAGCCACTGGCCTCTACACCTTTTAAATCAATGACCAAAAAGAGTATAAAGATTCAGGGACCTTATCTGAATACTTGTTCCACGTCAGTGCCTTAAAATATTGAAGACAAAGGGACAAAGTTACAGTACTGTTAGGCAGAGATGCGGCTTGGCCATTGTGCTGCCTCCATGGTTCCATTGTGACATGTGTCCTTTAAATATAGGCTAAACCCAACAGGCATTTTTGCCATCCACCATCCTCCTCCAATCTCACCACTTTACAAATTACGGCTTTTCCTACTGAAAAAATAATCTTATCACCAGAATAAGGAATCTTGAGCTGGCCATACATGGCTTGGGTTTTCTCCAATTTCTCTGAACCAGTTGAATTTCAAACTGTGGGTGCCTTGCCAACACCACCCGGACCAACAAATTTCAAATGAGAAATTGAAAGAGCTATTCGAAAAAAAATTGTCCAAACAGCTACTGCAGTCATTCAGCTGCAGTCATTGTTCAGATATTCGGACAGCCACAGGTGCTTTGAATACCATAGGCAGCCAAGGGAGATTTGTCCATCTACGCTGTTTAGCATATCTGGGGAGACCATGGGCTAAACAAGAGAAACCTTTACTTGTGCCACCAGCTTTGGTTTAAAACAAGTGACAGTTGTTTTAAACTGTCCTTCAAGATTTAAAAATGACAGTCACATGGCTGGAAATAAAGATCCTTATCCTTGTGCAAAGCTTTATGAATTGAGCCAAGTGTACTCTCTAAAGTATATTAGTCAAAGGTTAGGATTGATGTGAAAGATACTTTCAAAAGTATGCCTTCAAATACTGACGTCCAACCACTTACATGCCAACATTCAGGTGGTCAAACAACAAGGAAATTGTTGTGTACAGCCAATCCTCAATACAAATTTAGCTTTGGAAATGTACTTTCACAAGGAGCTGTGAATTTTTCCAAGAGCAGCTTGGTAAATAAAATGAGTTAACTTGTGAAGGGGCCTTAAAACAGTTTATTACAAAGCACCAGGCAACACAAGTTTACTGTAAATTCTTTAGATCAAGTGTATTACTGTGCTCATGAAAATAACAAAAGTAACAGAGGGAATACCTATAAGGGCTAACAGTAATTATCTTGTGTCAAGGTCCCTTATTCATTTCTAGAATAGGCTTGGCAAAGTGAATTGTGCCTTTTCAATATAACTACAATGTTTAAGGTTTTACTTTAGTTGTTGTTATTTTCATTTACAAAAGTATTTCTTCATACCATGGTTTACTTGAACATGTTCAAAGTTCAACATATCGGAGTGATATGTTAGAGCAGTGTTTCTCAACCTTTTTTTTCCATCAAGGCACCCTCTAAAATTCTGCACAGTCTCAATGCACCCTTCAAAATTCTGCACCCATTGGATTGAGGCACCCATTAAAAAAAATTAAAAATCTAAACTAATAGTTTTACAGAATGCAGCAACATCTGCACATGTAGGATACCCAACGTTACAGGTGTTTTTTTCTTCCAAAGCAAATACACCTTTGCACATTGGTACTGACTAATATTCCATTGTTTATTCTCCCTCACTTAGCTTATGTGACCCTAGTGATGACAGAGAGGGGCAAGAAACGATGCTGTGCAGGCTCCCCATGTACTTCTTATCAACTGATGACATCATTGATTGTTATGTTGCCGGCTGCTAGAAAGTTGTAATGGTGCACAATGAAAACCTGTGGATTTGTGTAACCATAAGGTAGGCTTGATCCACCTGCTGGCTTGTATACAATTTGTGGGAATTTTTCCAAGGCACCTCTGAAGAAACCTAAAAGGCACCCAAGAGTGCCTGAGCACCCTGGTTGAAAAAGGCTGTGTTAGAGAGTGCAGCCTCTTAATACAATGGAAGACAACAAAAGTGCTAACTTTGAGTTCAAACAGTTATGTTGGCCATATGCTGCTTGAAATTTGAGCTCTGGACGGCCATGTTGGCACCAGCCATCTGGTGAAAAGTAACTGGGTAGAAAATTGTTGGTCAAACAGTGGCTGCATTCAGCTATAATCAGCCCAAAATTTGACCTCTGGATGGCCCTGGAGGCACCACCCGGCTCGACAAATATAGCCAGGTAGAAAATTGTTGGTACCACGTGGCTTGACAAAAAGCAGCTGAAAGTTAATAGAAACCTGTGGGTTAAATGCTGCATTCAGCTGTAATTGGCCAAAATGTGAGCTCTGGATGGCCCTGATGGCACTAACCAGCTTGAAAAAATTAGCTGGGTGGAAAATTTTTGGCTGAACAGTAATTTCATCCCATCAGATGTAGTCACTGTCCAGGTATTCAGCAACCACAGGTGCCACCAACAATGTAGAGGGAAACTACTTATATCTATCATTTAGCCTATGGGGCTGAGCAAGAGAAATTTGAAGATATATGGCTAGATTTACAGTCAACATTTCTAATCTTTGTAGAAAGCCCTTGGTTGGATGTTGGAGACTTGCTATGAAAGTATATCTGTGCTGCAACCATAGTACATGTGAAGTGAAAGTAGAAAAAAAGGCTAAAAACAACAAATGTTTTATACTTTGCCTCTTCACTGCTCCTATACATGGCTACACACAGTCTGTAAGAAATCTCAGTGAAAATATATTTTTTAATCTTCTTTTGAGTGGTGACGTGACTGCACAGCTTCACTGCTTTTGCAGTCTATGGGCAGTCGGATATAAACGGACCACCTGTCCATTTACACCCAACTGCCATTCGATCTGCTAGATGTATGGGGAACAGATCCCTATCTGTCTGTTTTTAGTGGATCGGATTGATGTTGATGGGTGTAAATGAACACATGGTGGGGGGCATTGGTGGAGGACTTTAACAGAGAAAGTAAGGGATCGCTTTGTGCAATACCACTGCACGGAACAGGTAAATATAACATCTTTTTTATTTAATTTACAAAAAAAAAAAATGAGTTTACAAGTACTATAAATTCTCTGTTTGCATAAGCATAGGCACACCGCCTTATCCAACATGTGGCAATAATCCAGGCCTGACCTGTCAACAAGTGGAGGGACTACAGAACAATCCTGAGAGGGCAGAAACTGCATGAAAAAGTTCTCCATAACATTTTGGATAAGCATACAGATTTCCTTTAAAATGTATGCAGGTGTACAAGAAGGAATGATAGAAAATTAAAAAAGGATTAGAGGTAACTAGTCAGGAACATTACAATGTATAATATTTATATATATGTAATGAGAGAGAGTTAGAATTCTTCATTAAACAAGTTTTACACATTGGTTTCCAGTATTCTCTTACCCGAGTTCAATGAATATATTTCACTAGCGTCGCTGGACTCTCTTTCAAGATGACTGCCGCCACCAACAGCAGCTATAAAGTTGTGCAGAAATGGCCTATTATTATTTATTGGGATGTTACCCAGAGTCCATTTGAAGGCATTTTACCAAATGACTCCGCTAATCTTGGCTGGGTCCTAGTGGACTGTGCAGGACATTAGCGCTGCCAAAGTCATCCGATATTGTACAGGCAGATGAGCCAGGGCCTGTACTGCAGTCATTTCACACACATAAAACTAAGGACTTCATCACTGAAGCAGGAAAAATCCTCAGCCAGAGTGGAGGGGTCTGTGTGGGCTAGGAGCTTGCTAAAAAAAAAAAGAAAGTAGCACTCTGGCCTAATTAAAATGTCTGATACTATATTACTATCAGTAACTGTTGAAATGACAAAAAATAACCAATTAAAACTTGTATCTACTTTCCATCAACGCTAGAGTTACATGTGTAATTTTTAACAGCTTAGTAGTGTCACTTATATTGCACTAAGAGTAACAAATGATCACTATGCAGGTGGAACAGAGGGTTACCTGCTTTCTTAGATAAAAAATACTAACATATAGTAGTGATTAAACACACATGATCACACGGTAATCCAGTTTTGAGCAATTGATCATTACTAAGGAAGAGCACGGGTTTGGTTCATGATTGGGTAGCCGTCAACTGCAGCCAGTGTATTCCCCACCCCACAGCTGCACATACACAAAGAGGCAGAGATACTTGAGACATCATTGACCTCACATGGCTATAAGAGGTCAATGATATATGGCCAAGTGGGCATATTAGCTCAATGGTGTCACAAGTGTCCCTGCACCTTTGTGTATGGGGAACACCCAGGCTGCAGAAGATAGGACAGCAGTGGACAGAGTGTCAGCTGCCTTTTGGTTTTAATCAGATCCTAGTTTGGACTAAACATGTGTTCATCTCTAATCATTATGATATGTCACTGGTGTAGTTTACCCGATAGGGAGCCATTTTGTTTCCATCCATTTAGCACTTGGTTGCTACTTTTAGTGACTTAAGCTGATCTCTGGGACTGTTAACCAACTACCTAAATGCCCCTTATACTGATTCATGATCACATTATGCACCGGGTTGCACATCTAGTGTTCTCACTGTAGCGTAGGAGGGTGCCTAGGTGATATGGACACTTCCTATTGGCAGTACAGTGGTGGGAACCTTTTAGGCTTTAGAGGACTGCGGCGGCGGGATGACTGCATGACTATCCATGTAGGTACAGTTCTCAGCTGTGATTTACCCCTCTACTTCCAAAAGAGGCATCTGTGAATAATACATGATGGTGTGCAGGAAAAGGTTTTCATTGGGGTTCTTGGGAAAAATATAAACTGGTGTTTGTATGCGTGTGTACGTGTGGGGGATCATGTTCCTGGACATGGGCTTTAATTGATAGCGATTTAAGTATCATATCTGAGCAACGAAAAATCTCCCATGTAGCTGCAGCATAGGAGAGCAACTACATATGATGTGATGTGGGGTCCTTGGGGAGTGGAATTCAAGGGCCAGCAGGTGTTCAAAGTGGGACCATCTTGTACAAGGTTTAGATTTAGCTGCATGCTGACCACCCTAGGTTCATCCTGCTCGAATACTTGAAGACTAGCCCACACTAGCAGAAGCAGATAAGCACAGGGGTGTTATAGTATTAGGGGTGGAGAGAGGAACCTACTTTGGAGAGGGACTAAAGACTAAGAGCACACTGGAGCAAGCTGGGACGTGTAACAGAAGAGTACCAAAGTGAACAGCGGATAAGAAAAGGCAACAAGATGATGGACTCAGGAACATGAAGGAGGAGATGAAGAAGCACAATACAGGTCAGGAGTCAGAGCAGTCATTAGACAAGCAAATCTAAAAGAGAGTGGAGGTCGGTACATGGAAGTAAACTCAAGGGATAAACAGGCAGAAAACAAGCACATTGGGAAGGAGCTTCAAAGCAACTGAAAGCTTTGCTTGGGTAGCCGATCTTTAAAAATGGTAAGCCTATCATGTCATTAGTCGCAATACCACAGAAGAAACCCAGAAGTGCTGCCAGCTGAGGGAGACAGGAATCCTGGCAGCATGGAAATCATGTGGACAGTACAGCTTACAAAGTCCAGAATAGGTTGAATCTGATCGAATATGAACACCAGAGAGGCAAGAAGAGTGGCCAAGAACAGAAAGAAGTTCTGCACATTAAGCAGCACCATTGTGAGCTCAACTGAGGACACTCACTCCTTAGTGCATGTTCAGCTAAGGCTGCACAGCCTCAGTTTTAGAATGTAGGCAGCCTGCACCATACCAACCAATGGTGCTGTGGTGCCCAGCCACCTGCATCCTAGCAACGAGAGGCAACAAAAATGGCTGCCTTAGGCAGAATTTGCCTTTGGAATGGCCCTGACATCACGTCATCACTGCCTGAAATGGAGACAGCAAAAAGTATGTTCTTTCATTTAAAAAAAAAATTGTTTTTCTATAACCCTGACTAGGTGAAAAATGATCAAAGCTTAATTCTTACTTTTGACTAGATTGTACCTTTAACTTGTATAGAGCAGGGAAAAGAGACTAGATCAAAGAAGCATACATTATATATCTTCCTTAAGCTATGAGTGGCTGAGGTTGCAGCTCACATGGATATGGTGACATCACTGATTGGCCGGGCGAACGGGTACAAATGTCACATACTCCCCGTCCCACGCTCCTGTATATCTGGAAGTACCGCTTTAGGCACTGAATGTAGCAACAGGGAAGTAAAGATAGTTAGGTATATTCCAAGGGTGAAAGGTGTGTGCGCGTCCAGCGGGGAGGGGGGGGATGTTGAATGGGGGTGGATGGGGTAGGAGGTGTTAGAACAAACTTATAGCTTTGCCCTGGATTGGCAAGCATGGTTTTGCTTTAAAGCATGTGGACAAAATGATAAATGTGTACCTGAAATATCAATTTTTTTCCTTTGCAGCTGAAAGTTTTTTGCTTTACATATTCTTTTGTTTGTAAATACTTTGGATATGCGTAAATATTGCACTATGTTTATTCAACCTCTTGCTGACCACGTAATACATATATGCGGTGGCAAAGAAAAGAGGGTTCTAACATCTAGACATCGCACACATGCACCCATGGTGAGTAACACTCTCAGAACAAGGTTCGCCTACCACATTGACCAAGCTGTCAGTCACAGCTTCTGATTGGGAACCAGCAGGATGAGCTCCCAATCATGTGACTGCTGTAAGAACCAATCACAGCAGTCACATGATGTAGAAACCGTGGCACCTCCTGGCCATTAATGCCCACTTAAAGGGGTTAAAAACAAAGAATCTCCGCTCCATAATTCATATAAAAAAACTTCCTAAAATAAGCTAGCTGTAATTACATTTAACTGGATTATTGTGTAATGTTGAGTATCAATGCTCATTCAAGCAGCTTCTCCAGTGGAAAAATAAGAATTTGGTAGCAGGAAGGCTTTTATTGCAGAAGTCTGTGGTAGGATGGGAGACCTGATTTTCCTCTGCAGCAATTAAAGTGGAACTTTAGGAATAAAAAAAAATGTCAGGATAAAATACATACATAATGCATAATAAACAGGCAGGATTTTTAATGTCTATGTCTCTTCTGCATTAAAGTTTCTTATTTGTCTGAAGGCTCCTATACATTAAACTGCGCACAAGCAGCTCAGTGTGCAAGACTGGTAATGTCAAGATGAATGCATGAGAGCAGTGGCATAGCGTGGGTTGTCAGTGCCCCACACCTAAACTGTGCAATTGTGGTTGGAGGAGGTAGTACATATTGCCAGGACAGGTATGCTTTGCGGTGCAGAAAAGATTTTACAGCATATCACATTTGGCACATATGGCCCATTCCAGTTATTGGGATTGAGTTGCAACAGCAAATCAATGGTCTGGCTTGCAGTTGCTGCATGGTATTTCAATGAAAAATACAGCATCCAGGAGGTGGCAGTACCACTTCCTGAATGTCTGACAGCCGCTGGTCTATTGCCTTCAAAAAAGTGATCCACCATGGATTGCTTTTCAAGGGGGGCAGTAGGGAGTTCAGCTTGTGTAAATGAGCCCCATCTGTCTGAAAACCAGCTTAACCCTTTTACTGGTTTCCATTGTATTAGGAGGCTGCACACACTGTTGTTCTATTCTGGAAGAAAGGTCTGGATAAAAGCGCACAGATGTGTCCCAAAGGAAATAAGTGAATGGTATTTGCCAACTGTGATTAGTGGGGAAAAAAACTCACTGCTGCCATGGTAAAAACACATCGGTTTGTAGAAAGTATGAACAGGAGCCAGGTGCTGTGTAGTTTTATGAAAAAAGTAATACACCTTATATGGAGGTGAGCCTTTAATAATTGATATGGTAAAAAATAGATAACCAGCCTGTGGCTTTAAGAAGCCAGGTTCCAAGATGGACGGCCTGTCCGCTCAGAGGGAAGCAGTGGAGGGTAGAATGCCTGTCAGTGCAGGGACCACGTGTATCTGACGTCCCAGCGTCCCGGATGACGTCACCACGATGTGGAGAGACGGAGGGGGGGGAACTCTCGCTGGAGCCGCAGCTTTTAGAAGGAAGAGGCCAGTTGTCGGGACAACATGTTTCGCGCGCATGCGCTTTATCAAGTCTTACTTTTTACCATATTAATTATTAAAGGTACACCTCCATATAAGGTGTATTACTTTTATCATAAAACTACACAGCGCCTGGCTCCTGTTCATGTTGTTCTATACTACCTCCCCTCTCAGCACACGCTAAACACCCCCCATCTCCGATACGGGTCACAAGGATAGTTCTTTCAGATATCTCATTCATGCGGTCCATCATTTTTACCTCTGCATATCAGCAGTAGAACAGAGTCCGAATTAGACTAAACTGTAGGACTGTTCCGTACATATTAGCTCAGTACTTTAGGACATTTTCTCCTTCCAGAGGGTAGCGCCCTACAATCAACACCATAAAAGTAAAATGTCAGGTTAATGTTTTTCCCTGGTTTACAGATTCAGAATTGCTGTTGTGTAAACACTGCTTGTTCACTAGGGACACTGTTATGGCTACTAATCAAATTGGTTTTAGAGTGTAATTCCACCTTTGTTGAGAAAAAACAATCCCCTCTGGGTGATCTATGACAAAATTCAAGAATTTAAAAAAACTTTCTAGCAGATTGTCCTTTGCAGACTGATTCTGAATGGGAGGGACTAATTATCATCACCTGGTGCATTCTCAGTGTTCTAATAAGAAAAGCTGCATCCCTTTAAAAGTATTGGGGCTACGTTCACACTGCTTCATAGCTAAAACACGGCAAAAAAAACGCATATGCGTTTTTGTAGCGGTTTACCACCGCTTTGGTGCGGTTTTTGAGTCACATGTCCTGTAAAAAATGCACCAAAGCTGCGGTAAAATGCTGCAAAAATGCATATGCGTTATTTGCAGCATTTTGTTTCTATGAATCAGTGTGAACGTAATTGCGGATGTGTTTTTGGTACGTTTTCCACTGATTTCAATGAATAGGTGCATATTTGGTGTTTTTTTTTTTTTTACCGCACCAAAATTGCAGCAAACAGGATTTTAAAAAGCGCACCGGACCTGCAATGGATCACTGTGAAGAGTGCCATAGGAATCCATGATCACGTGTTTTTCATCCGCTTTTTTAACACAAAAGTGGAAGAAAAACACATCAGTGTGAACGCAGCCTTAACCTTTGGGGAGTATATCGCCAAAACTGAAATTCCTATGTCAAGGGGTACCTAATATTTGGCTTTTATATTAGTGCAGGGAAAGTTCTTGGAAAATCAGTCAGCCAATCACACAAGCAGGACATTTCTGGTTACAAGTCATACACCAAAGGTATACAGGTGCAGTCTACTGGACACGCTACAGGCGCTCATATCTCACCGTATCACTACCAGTGCCCTCAACCTGGAGCTGTAAGAGAGGCCTCCCTCTTCACATCAACCTCTACCAGCAGGTACATGACAGAGGTGTAACCCAACTGAAAATAAATATACTACAAACCATAAAGTTAAATCCAGTATATGGTCTTTAACAAAAATCCTTTTCTATGTTTTTAAATAGGCAGCATTTATTAACCACCTGGTGAACCTGCCATAAGAGACATTGTTCAGATATTTCCTGTTATAGGTTGACAATACTCTATCCCTGTCTCCCACTTGTGCCCTTGCATTGTCACGTGTTTCCAGTTGAGCCTTTACTTGGATATGCTGATACGCAGGCTTGGCCAACTGGTATCAGGAAGTTGATTCAAACCAAAGACATGCAACTGCCACAGGGGCACATGCATGCATACAGAAGGTGGCTACAAAGAGGCGGCAGAAGAACAGCAGCACTGAGATAAAAAAAAAAAACGATGGAAAAAAAAAAGGAAGAAACCAAGTACAAGTCACAACATTTGTTTATGACAACCAGTGCTTTAGCAAGCCAAATGACGTCCAGTTAGGAATAGGATCAACTTTAACAAACGTCTTTAAATATTTCCTACAAAGTATTTTCTTCTATTGTATCATCATTTGGACCCTCCATCTTTTGAAACTCTGTGTAGTACCCTCCTAGATAGCTAGGGGGAGCTAGATCATAGATTGTTAGTCAGAGGCTGAGTAGCAGCCTGTGATAATAGTCAGAAGGAGGTTAAATTCAGGTCAGAGCTGAGAGGCTCTGTAGACTAGCTCTCTGGGACTTCCCCCCACTCTAGAGTTTGGAGAAAATTCTAGAAGCAGTGGGAGGGGGTGAGGAGTGGCTGGTCTGCACTCTTGAGGGATAATGACCAATCCCCAACAGGAGGCTTGGCATGGAGTCAGAGCAGCCCTTAAAAGTGAGAGAGCCTGCTCAGGAGCAAGAATGTTTGGGTGGAAGATGAAGAGGTTAGAGAGCAGGAGCGTGGGAGGGAGCCCAGATGGAAGAGGTTCACTTACAGGCAGGAAGCTTGGAAGGAGGACCGCTCAGGACTTCATTGGCCACCCGAGCAAGGACTACCTAATGTAGCAGGGAAGGGGTGGCCCAGCAGAAGGCCTTAGAGTAGCCACCAACCCATCTGCTCATAGGAGAAGTGCTGATCTGCACCCCCTAGGCCAGTAAGAGGAAGAAGGAAGCACTCTGGTGGGAAACTGGATTAGCTACTACCCAGGAGTCTCTTCTCTTAAAGTGACAGGCACTGGATCCCCTGCCCAGGAATTCATTCAGAACAGCTGGATAAGGAGTATCTAAGGTCTAGGGTGGTACAACAGGAGATGCTGGCTAGCTCTCCGGAAGATAATTGTTTGCTGTTAACAGACTTGCATATAGTTTCAAGAAGTTTGTCATCTATTGCCATACCCTTGGGCATCCCATACACCCCTTACCCCATTCAAGTTTATATCCCTTTAATAAAATCCAAAAAAGGCCAAGCTCAAGGACTGGATACTGTCTTCTGGATGCAAGTCTGAATGGGAAAACGTGTGTTTCCTGGCTGTGCAGGACAATAAGGGGACCCAAAACTCAGCTACTCTTACGGGGGTAGTGCTACACCTGGTTTGGACACAGATGACGGGACTTTCTTTTTGCCAGTGATTAAGAATTCCTGATGCAATGAAATCTCACTTCCAGAATAAAGAAATTAAAAAGAAAAAACAGCAGGTAATGAGATTCACAAGTTCCTACCCACAATTTTGTGGGTTTTGGGGGTGAATTTGGATTCTATAGTGAATGTCAGAGCAAATAAAAAGTCATTCAGCGCACCTCTTAAATACATGCACATATTCCCATGTTTTATCCTTTAAAAAAGATAAACATATCCATTGATCTGCCGGAAATCCAGTGTGCTTCTTACTTCCTGTTTGGGCTGACAACACAGTGCCTCTGCTGCACTGAAATTCCCATCAGCAATCCCAGATCTACCACAGAACTCTGCCTATCCTCACCCCTTGTTCTCTCCCTCCATATGCATACAATGATTTGCCAGCAAAAAATACTCCTACCTTGACCCCCAAGAGCCCATCCATACACTGTGTGTAGAAAGGGCTCTTGGGAGATATAGTTCTGGGAGGCATGCCTACCTCAAGAGGAAGTGGTCTAGGGAAACTTGCTGGACCCTGCTCCCAGAAAAAAAGTCACATGCCTAGTGAGGAAGAACAAAAGGTGTTTCTCATCACTGGAACAAGAAAAGATAATAAAATACTTGGACATCCTCTAGAAGGGAAGAGGGAGGTTTGGGGGTAGATTTGGGTAATGCCTGGATATACATTTTGAGTATATTTTAAAAAATGTGCTGTGCATATGCCTCAGCATTACACAGCCATCAAGAACAATAATAATGTGTCTAATATGTGCATTCCTATAATCAGCAGCTGTCCAAAATCGCTGTCCACAATGTGGTATTTTCCTGAATTACCACAATCAGTAAAATTCAGCATTATGACCACTAGAAGGAGCCGACAATCATAGGAAATACATATACTAGACACATTACGGGGATTGTCCACAGCAAATTTTCCATAAAAAGACCCATTTCATTCTGATGGCCACAATTGTAAATCACTTTTTCCAGACATGCTCCACCCTGCATAATGTACACAATACACATAAAAAACCTTTTCAAACTAAAACAGATCGCTCTTTGCTGTAGATTTTTTTCACTGCTGGATTTGAGGACCTGTTACATCTCTTGCTTGCTTGAAACCCAACAAACTACCTCTCTAGCCCCTAAGAGACAATATTATCTTGTTAACATCATGCTGATCTTCAGTGATGTTATCGCATGCCCAAAGTTACACAAAAAGCCAAACCTCCAGTTCCTCTTTGCTACATAAACCACTTCCAGGCCGGGAGGCAGGGGGTACCTCCTATTCTCCTCATTGCACACTGTATAATTAACCCCTTCCCCGCCCACATAACCAAGGACGAGGCAGGACCCCTACCCCCATCACATGACATCATTCCATCTCTAAAGGCTTTCCTGCACGATCGGTTAAACGCAGGAAATTATACGGCAATTATTCCGAGTCAGAAATAGCTACAATGTGTAATATTGTAAATCGAGCTAATTGAGACGGGTAGATCCAGTAATCCGTGTAATTCTACTGTAAGTCTGCAGCTTAAGTTTTTGTTCCATGTTGTCTGGAGGTCATGTTTAAAAGCAGCAGATTAGAAAAGCAGACACATGACATCCACCTTGCAAGACAAAAGAATTCTTTTATTAGTTTCTCCAGCCTGCCAGTTGCCTTGTACTGTATATAGTTTAAGCTTTAGTGAATGTGTAATGACTAATGTGTCTGCGCAGCTGCAACGGAGCCAGCCTGGTTTACCTCCAACCATAGGCAAGTCATAGACCTGGTAGGTGAGCAGAAGGCTGATGTCACATGGGCGATTTAGATGCAGTGTCAGGATCGCTAAGAGACTGCTGCCAGTCTCAAGGATAGCCATTCTCCAGACTTTTTTGCCCCAAAGGAACCTTTGAAATAAATTTCAAGTTTTGAATAACCTCTACTAAAACAAATCATTGGTCAAAGGGAAAAATGCTGCCTGCATTGGGAAGAATGCCACCCTTAAAGCAGTCCCCAATGAAGAAAAAAAGCATTCAAGTGATACTGAAACTTAGATGTGAGCTCATACAAGTCTTGAGAGGACAAAAACATTCAGGGAGGTCACTAGCTCTGGTTAGGCTGCTCACAGCAGGAGGATGTCCTCCTGTGGGCACTCAACAGATTATCAGAAAACAATGCACCTTTTAACCACTTGCAGATCCTCCACAGTACATATACTGCAGTGGGGTGGCAGCTACAGGCACAGCATCATATTGGCACATCGCCATCTGTTTCCGGGTTTTGGGTCCACGAGTGCCCCCGCCCGCCTACTCCCACTGCGATTGTACACAGTGGGAGTCTGCCAGTAGATCCCGGCCAATGATTCATGGTCGGGACCTGCTGATCAGTTGTGTGTAATCACAGCCCCAAGCCCTATGATGACAATCAACACAGGGTTCTGTACAGAGGGAACAATCTCTCTGTTTCTCATCCCTGCAAAGCAGGGATGAAAAACAAAGAGATCTATTATTAAAATCAGCAAAAATTAAAAACAATACACATGGTTAGGCACACCATTAACCCCTTGATTGATTGCCCTAAATGTTAACCCTTTCCCAGCCAGTGTCATTACTACAGTGACAGTGTATAGTATTATCGCTGATCACTGTATTAATATCACTGGAGATGTCAGTGGAATTTAATTCCCCTCAGTGTCAATTAGTGTCAGATTGCCTACTGCACTATAGCAATCCCATACTTTGTAGACACTATAACTTTCATGCAAACCAATCAATATACACTTATTTTTTTTACCAAAGACATGTAGCAGAATACATTTTGGCCAAAATTTATGAAGAAATTAGATTTTTTGTAATTTTTATTGGAGATGTTTTATAGCAGAAAGTGAAAAATATTGGGGTTTTTTTTCAACATTTTAAGTATTTTTTCATTAAAATATCGCAAAAAATAAAAAAACAAGTTGTGATGAAATGCTGAAAGCTCAATTTGTGTGAAAAATACCCAATAATTTTCGTATGGGTACAGCATTGCATGATCGTGCCATTACCAGTTAAAGTAACGCAGTGCTAAATAGGAAAAAAATGGCCTGGTCATGAAGGGGGTAAAACCTTCCAGAGCTCAAGTGGTTAAAAAAGTCACTGGTGTCATGCTGTTGGTTTTGCTAAGTAATGGGCCCTAGAACTATGCATGGACTATCAGATTTGGAGGTCAATCAAGCACAACTCAAGAGACCCCTAGCAACCTCTGAAGGAACTCTGATTAGGAATGGCTGCCTTTGGGAATTACTCCCTAGCTGGCCTCAAATAATGTTGAATAGCCTTCACTAGTGACAGGAAAGCTCTCTGGTCCTGCTAGCAAGGAACTATCCAGGTACCATCGGATGGAGGGTCAATCAGCTACAACTCAAGGAACCCCTAGCAACCTCTGAAGGAACCCTGCTTGAGAATGGCTCCTCTAAGGAGTTACGCCAGCGAGATGTCCCATTGCTAGTGAGGGAGATTCAGCAACATTTGGGTCCAGCAAGGGAATAATTTCACAGAAGTAAGTGGAAGGCTCTCCCAGGTGATGATGTACTGCCAGCAGCAGAGTTGCCTATTGACATCAGCCTAACATCAAACATGTGTGGAGCAATTATGATCTACTTGCTAAAATTGTTATTTACGATAGTGCAAATTTGTGTGTTCACAGTGAAAGCACTACTACTTCTTCTACGCATGAGATTTCCCATCATGCTGGATAATATTTCAAGCAACTCTTTCTAGAATAAACTGCAACATATGCCAGTATCATGCTGTATATGGACAGCAAAGTTGTCAAGAGTTGGCAAATCAGAC